>NC_041392.1:5963202-6027924 GCF_002162155.2 Triticum dicoccoides
AGGGACTGAGATCGGATCAGAGGCGTGGGTGATGGCGGCGGTGATGGAGCCGGCGGTGGGGGTCGGCGGGGAGGGGGAGGGGGCGGAGGGGCCGGGGAGGGTGAGGAAGCCATACACCATCACCAAGTCGCGGGAGAGCTGGACCGACCCGGAGCACGACAAGTTCATCGAGGCGCTCCTCCTGTAAGCAGATTCCACCTCCACCCTCTTCACTTGGTTTCGGCCCAGACCTCATGCCGTCTCGTCTTGTTTGCTGGTTGGGGACCCAGCTTAGGTCCGGCTGGTCAGAGCTCGCCAGCTCGCCGGCGTGCTAGGTCCCGAGTTTAGCCGAGGATCCCGCCCCGCCGGCCGGGCTAGAGGCTAGAGTAGAACGTCTGGCAGCTGCCTGCGCAGTTGATTTCGATTTGGACCGCATGCTGTACTAGACGCCTGGTCTCAAGTCTGAACTGAATGAATCCCCATGGAGCTTGGCAGGTGGGAGTAGGGTCTACTTATTGGAATAGGTGGTTAACTGCTCATCGTGTCGATCGATGCTATGCTCGATGCGGCGCCTGCGTCGCAAATCATCCATCCATCCGTTACCAGCAAACCATGGGTCATTTTACATTTGATTTCTACCATATTTTCACCAATTAATCATGTGCCCTGTAAAACTTCACTCTGTTAGCTTGTTCTGACCGAGCGGCGTCGACACCGTCGTCCGTCTGCCAGGGCGACTTAACATCGAAATTTCGTGTAGCCGTTTCATAGGTTCAGATAATCTATGGACAGAGCACAAGAGTGCTTTGTGTTGGCACCATAGGCCGGCTGCTTCTCGAGAGGCTGGCTCGTGTGGCAACTGAAATGGCTCTCTGTGTATAGTCTGTCTGTCTATCCTCGTTAGTGACATGTATCTCTTTGTTTGTGTTTTTGCATAACAGGTTCGATCGCGATTGGAGAAAGATTGAGGCGTTTGTTGGCTCCAAGACGGTGATACAGGTATATATAGAGATGCTCTCTTCTGCACTCACCTTCTGCTTCTGTTTAGCTGTTTAGTTGGTTATTATCATCTGACAAAATATGCTTAGTCGTCTGGCTTGGCAACCAATATTTTATTGCTGATAGACATACATTTTCCAGGTCTGTTTGTTTGCAACATAGATATTGGTTTCTTATATATTTGTGCCTGACAAACTGTGCGGTGATCTAAAACAACAGTTCTGTTGACAGATCAGGAGCCACGCACAGAAGTACTTTCTGAAGGTTCAAAAGAATGGAACAGGTGAGCATCTGCCGCCACCTAGGCCGAAGAGGAAGGCGGCACACCCGTACCCACATAACAAAGCCTCGAAAAAGGGTAAGCATTTTTCATCCCTCATCTGACTAACCTGAATAACTTACAATGAAAAACGGTCTAATATGACATCTTGGAGCTCCTGCAGCCCCTGAAGTTGACTTACCACAACAGCCTCCTCATGTCGTGGAGCAAGGATGTGTTATACCTATGGATGCACCTACTGTCGCTACAAACTCAAGTGCAGACGACACGTTTCCTTCCTGGGATGATGTTCTTGCCCAGCCTTATAGCCCAAGACATACACAAGGTTTGCAATTGTGTTAACTACCGCATATTCTATCCATGGTCAATATTTTTACAAGGTACCACTAACTTCTTCGTTCTTATTGAACCGACAGATTTAGGCGCTGCAAATAATAGCTCTAGTAGCATAGAGTGCCAATCTGGAACTTGGGCAACTTCTGATGCGATTGAGCAAGAGATTTGGCCAACTTCCGATGCTATTGAGCAAGAGATTATACTTCCAGCACTGCATGGTGAGCTTCTCTTTGTACATCATACATCTATACAGTTTGTTAACATGCTGGAGACTGTTGTGGACATCTATACAATTTTTTAACAAATTCACAACCCTATGGATTATGGTGGCAACTGTTGTGGCTATACTAAGATTCATCTGGTTATATTAGATGTAAACTGGAATGCATGATATGTGCAAATTCTATTCCACTTGTTAAAGTGTTGATCAATCGGTCACATTCATTTAATTATATTCCACTTGTTAAAGTGCATGATATGATATGTGCAAATTCTATTCCGCATATCTGGCAGATGTGCATGATATGAGAGGACACTAACAGGCTAGTTTAACTTCCATTCATTATTTTTGAACCTTTCAGTTTGTGGTGTCAATCAGTGTGTTTCTCCCTGTTTAACTCTGTTGGAGCCTTCTGCATTTGGCTTACCTTGATTCTGTCCTTCAAATTTTGCGAATTTGCCATAAATGCTCTTGATGCCTGGATGATAAATGATGTACCTGTTACAATGTGAAAATGTAATGATGTGCAGTATTTCATATTACCCTTTGATGGCCTTGATATTAATCAATGTGTTCGCCTTTCTGGTTTATCAGTTTCCAGTCTGACATTTGTTTTGTACTTATTCTGGTTAACTTGCAGCCATGCCAGACTTTGCTCAAGTATACAACTTTCTTGGGGGCGTATTTGATCCAGATACAACAGGACATTTGCAGAAGTTGAGAGAGATGGATCCTATAGATGCTGAAACGGTATGCCATTTGCTAATGTCCCCTCTATAATTGATTCATTTGTTCTGCTATAAAGCTATTAATTTCTGCAAGCATGAAGGCCAGGTCATTTTGTTTGCATTGTTTAGTGGCATCCCAGTTACTCACAAGCTGCTATGTCAGTACCTCGATTCAGTCAGTGTCATATAAAAACCTATGAAACTATTCCAGACAGGTGGATTCTGGGGTGAAGTTTAATTACTCATTGTTGCACATTACTCCTTATCAAGGATATTTAGTTGCTGTAATTCTTATATACGTTACTTATATGTTCGCAGCAAATGCAGATGCTTACTTTGTTCATTCTTTTGCAAGTCGAAATGTACTGTCAGGGATTCACTTTTATTACCTAATAACTTCTACTCACTTACAATGCTCTTTTTATGGGATAATCTCCAGGTACTACAACTGATGAAAAATCTATCGGTAAACCTGTCTGGCCCGGACTTTGAGACACATGTAAGGACTTAAATTATTTTTTCTTGCATACCATCTGCTTAATATTTACTCCGTGATCCAACATATTTGTCTACCTACTGTAAATAAAGTAGCTGATGGTACTGTAGAACAGAAGTAGCTTGCGGTATTGTCGAACAGTTCTCGAATTGTTTACCATCCTGACATCCCCATTAGTGTCACAACTATTTTTTAAAAACTAATTGTTTTAGCATAATAATTTTGCTTCATTTGTGAATCTGCCACAACTTGTAGTACTAATCCATTATCTGTGAAGATTCTTTTTTGTGACTGTTCTGAACTGAATCAACACAGAGCCAGTTACGCTCCACTCCATGCTGCACAATAATCCGAATCGGTGCTATCCTGTTATGTAAAATAAAAGTAAATGGCAGGATGGTGTTTTGCTTGCTGGGTGCTTTGTCAGGAATGAAGCATATAGTATAATATTGTGTTTCATGAGATCATTTCATTCTCCCTAATATGTTGCAATTCATCTTTCTTGGAAATCCAGCTGAGCATACAGCATCCCTGACTGTTGCAGAGGAGGATGCTCTCGTCGCACGGTGCCGACATGGGCCAAGCCAGGCACGAGAGCGTAGGAGATCCGGGGTCTACTCAGACCCTTAGCGTCCCATTCATGTAATTTCTAGTCACCCTCTTCCTGAGCACGGATCCATGCTTGCGACATCGCTAATTTCGCTAAGCGCATGGACCGCTCTGCAGGGTAAGGAGCAAATGAGGGGAGAGGACAGTACATTGCGACATGTTGCGGCATCGCTTGTTGTCAGAGGTGCAGCATGTTTCTGCATCACCGCGTGCCTATGTTTGTAAATAGTTCTTCGAGATGTTTTCGGGCTTTTAGATGTGGGAACTTTTATCTATCTGTTGATGAGGCTTTGTGGCATGTATAGTCAGGGCATGGTTGCGCATGTTGTTTTGGAGAGGGAAGAGGGGAAAGTGTTATTACCCACGAAGACCATTCTTGTGTGTAATTCTTTGTTTTGAGATGATTTTGTTTGTAAGTCTATTATCTTCATCGTCATGAGGAGGGGATTTGGGATATGTATCCAGTGAACTCTTTTCGTCTCATCGTCTTCTATCATTGATCATGTTTTTTCCGAACGAAAAATGATAATCAAGTCATCGATCAGCTAGTAACATTATGCAAGATTGCTTTGTTTTTTAATCCCAAAAAATGGACTTGATTAGCTACTTTAGAAAAGAACAAACAAGATGCTGTTTTTTTCTTCAGAGACGGTAGAGTCTGGTCCTGGTAGGCCCGCCACGATCCAGCCGGCCCAGCAGCCTTGGTTAACCCTACCCACCACCTACCACCTCCCCCAGTGGCCAGCCCTATAGACGACTTCCTGTCTCCTACTTCCGGCGGCCACCTCCGTCGTTCTCCCCCTCTCCGCCGCCGCCGCCCGGCCTTTAAACCCCCTTGGTCCTCCCCCCAACCCCCACACCGGCGGCGTGATCTGGTCTGATCTCCTAGATTGATCGCTCATTCATTCTATTCATGACGCTCTCTGGTTCCCCGCACTCCCCGCCGCCGTCCACCAGCCGCCCCCCGCTCCTCTCCTGGCCCAGCTAGCCAGCCGGCGCCAGCGAGCGAGCTCTCCGTCCACCGTCAAGCTATTAGCCAAGCTCTCTCGAGGCCGGCAATGGCGGCGCCCAGGCCCAAGTCCCCGCTCGACCCCTGCGGCCGCCACCGCCTGCAGCTCGCCGTCGACACGCTCCACCGCCAGATCAGCTTCCTCGAGGTAACCAAGCTCCTAACCTTAATCGCTCTTCCTGGTTGCCTCCCGCACTACTGCCCTGTTAAATGGTGCCCTGCTGTTACTCTGTTATTACGCAAGAAAAATTACTGATTAGCAGTTGAGCATACACAAATGATCACCATTTCTTTATAGGCATCTAGAGTCTGTTACCAGAACACAGTTTGGTTGTCACTTCTAAGTCAATTCCAGGTGTTCCTTTCTAGCAGATTCCAAGTGTTGCTAAAAGTTAAAATATCCTAGTAGCACATGCCCTTTCTAGTTTCTACTAGTTTAGCAGCCTGAACTGAAAAGTTGACACATGCCCTTTCTTCCTTGTACTATAATGCTAGTAGCTAGCCTAGCTGCCTCTTTTTTCAGTAAAAAATAAATAAATCATTTTTCTGGAATTCAAGAAGCTGTTCTTCCGTGCCAGGGGGAGATCAGTTCCATTGAAGGGCTCCATGCTGCCTCCATATGCTGCAAAGAGTAAGCTGCTGTTTTCTTCAATCCTTGCATCAGTTTCCTTTTTGAAATTTAAGGAGTGACTAAGGGAGCGAAAACAAGAAATAGTTCTCGGGCTCCGAGAATGGAGAACAATCCATTACAAGTGAGCCCATGTTTGAATAAAGTTGTGCAGATACGCGCAACACATCTACATGGATGTGTGAAAGCAACACAGATTTTAGGTAAAACCTATAAATAGAAGTTTCACATTTTAGCCGAGAAATGTCGCTCTCAGTGGAAACTTGTACAGCACATTGCTATCTACGACCATGGGCTTCCATGCCAATGATTGAAAATAGTATACACGTACAATTGAACATTATGCAAATCCGGTAGCAATAGTTTAGGAGATTTGGTTATTTGAAATTTGATTAGGATGATTGATTGTATTTAAATATATGAGTATGTTTTGGAACTGGACTTAAATTATATAGGGTTGCGGTGACTGTACAGGCAGTGCTTTTATTTTCATCTCCAATCTTAGTGCCACTGTTTACTTCATTCTTCTTCATAAAGGAATATCAGCGTAAGCTGCAGACGTGGCAGTCAAATCATGTGTGCAAAAGGCAAAAATATGTGATTCTTCTTCATATGTCAATCAGTTCACGCAATTGTGCCAGCTTCAAGTTAATTTTCTTCTTGTTCGTGACATATGGAGGTGATTGATCGTCGTTTGCTCCTTTGATAAAATTTGCAGGGTCGATGAGTTCATAGGAAGGAATGCCGATCCATTCATAACGATGTATGGATTTTCAGGTTGAGAAATTGTCTTGGCCTACAAGATATCTTTGTTCTTACTAGTATCTCTCTTTACAAGCGTGCAGTTCATCTGAGAAGGGAAACGCCGATCAATCTCATCGCTTCCCAAAGAAGATTCGGTAATCATTTTCTTCCCGCAGATCTTAAAATATGCCGATGGTTCTCTTGAAAGAAAATGATGCCGGAGCAACCCAAGCTGATGCAAATTGTTATACTAAACTGCACTCGAAGCATTTCAAAGTTTGAAATATTGCTAATTTTCCCATTTTTACATCGGCACTCTACAAACCTTAACAAATAATGAATCAGCCAGTAATGTAGTGCATCGATTTGGACTCGTTTTTAGTTAGTCATTGAAATGAACTGACTGAGGGGGGTGTTAATGTCTGTGCCTGCAGAACCCGGTGGGCGTGTTTGAGCTGCTTCCCGTGGATCTGCGGCGGTGGGTGCTCCGCAGTCCAGCTCAAGGGCCCGAGCTGCTGCTGCGGATGCCCCCGGTGCTGCGTGGGGAGCGGGGGCTGCGGCGGCGGACCCTCGTGTGGCTGCTCATGCTCCTGTGCCGGTTGCTCCTCCTCTTGCGCGTGCCCTGCCTGTGCCGGCTGCGGCGCCGCGTGCTGCGGCGGCGTCCCTCGCCCTCGCTGCTGCCTGTGTTCATGAGGGGCCGTATCGAGATTTTTCTTCTTTGTTCTTGCTGTGTGCGTTGCCTGTAGGCTCAGGCTCGGCTGGTGTTTTTGACGGGCATGATGATGATGATGTATTTCTGGCTCAGTTGGCGCTGTGGATTTGCCTGGTTTTACTTGCCACGGAGATGGATCACTTGTGCTTTCGTCCTTCCTATAGTCTCCTACGTTGTAATTAAAGCTTTGGAGATAACTGCGGAATGAACGGTTTTTCTCACTGATGATGGTTAGGGTGTATATATCAATAATGCCAAACATACAAAGGTTTACATGCTTTTACACGCTGACTAGGATCTTTTCAAACTAACTAATCTCTCCCCTCCTGATTTTCATGGGGTGGGCCTCTTCTCCCCCTTAATCTCCAATCAAAACTCACCTTTATGTAAAAGCATGTATCCTTTTATACGTGTAGCATTATTTGTGTATATATACCCAGTTAGAGCATCTCTAGCCGATCACGGTATACCCAGTTAGAGCATCTCCAACGCTGTGCCGCAAAACTTCCGGATAGATGCGTCCATACCTTTTTGTCATCCAATGTGATGTGGCATACGTCCCGCGTGTTCGAGTTCCTGCAAAATAAGACATAACACTGGGGAGGTTTGTGGGACTCATGATCCCACGTAGGACTCCGACACCCCCTCCAAAAATAAACCCCACTTGGATCCCCCGTGAGCCAAAGTCCACGCATCCCACCCCCTTCGGCCGATTGTCACCGCCCTCCACCCATGTTCCTGCCCTTATCGCCATCGACCGCCACATGGATTTGTTTGTATCATTGCCGGAGTTGAAGAAGGAGGATCCAAAGCTATTGTCCGCCCAAAAGATCAACTCGGCGACCCACAAAATGCACCGCCCGATCGAAAGGTGCAAGGAGATAGTGGCTTTGGCGGGCGAGGACCAAGCTCAAAATGTGCCGCCACCGTCGATGCAGTCTCCACCCTGGGCAGCGGAGATGAAGCCGATACTACTATGCCGCCACACAGCTGGGTCATCAGCACCCGTCCACGGCCACTTCCGGCACATCCGTGCCATGAGCCATCGGCGTCCCTCCACTTCACTGACTCGTCATTGCCGCAACTTGTCCAGTCACAGATGTCGAGCATGGATCAATTGAGTGCCCACTCTCTATTCGCCGGTATGTCTCAACCGGGCACGACGTCGACGGATAATGGGGAGATGTTGGACATCATCCATGACGAATGTGGCTTCGAAGACGGACAAGTGGATGATTGTACCACAAGCAGTTGGGCTGTTGGGCGCGTATAATGAGCAGCTGGGTGCATACATCGAGCAACCGAAAACATACACACAGCAGTTGGACTCAAACGCCGACCAGACGGGCATTGATCCAGATGATTGGCCGGCCGGTGGCGACCCAAAGAAGAAGGAGATGGGAGCAAGTTTCAATTTGAGGGAGTACAAATTGTTGTGTGATGCTTGGTTGGCCACTAGCGTGGTTCATTTTCAAGGCACGGAACAAAGAGGCTCGACCTTTGATGTTCATACTTGGCTCCATGAGCACAAGAACTTCGATTTCTACCGCTCGGAAGCGATCCGAGATCGTATGCCAAAGTCACTCACACATTGATGGTACACCATCCAAGAGCCCGTGAGCAAGTATTGTGGCCATCTCAATACACTCGTAAACCAATGGCCAAGTTGTACGCTAATCTCTGAGCAAGTAAGTTGTTATATGTGTTGGTCATTTGTCACGATATGCTATATATGTTGACGATGCCTCTTTGCTAGCCCTCCCGTGCGATCACATTGTATTTCAAGGTGGAGAAAAATAACCTCATCCTCATGCATTGTTGGTTGAAGTTGAATGAACAACCTAAGTGGCTCCTATCGAATTTTTCATACCATCAAGACCGACGGCATCGACAATGAAGACGAAGATGGTGACCCAACATACCCAACAAAAGGAGACCCGACCAAGAAGGTCAAAAGGGCAATCCGAGGGAGGAAGTGGGGGTACGAAGTAGGGGAAGGGGAAGCGAGAAGGGGTGGCGACCAAGATGATGGAGAAGGTCAAGGGCATCATGGAAAATAAGGAGGAGACATGTAGCGTCATGACGTCAAGGAGGAAAAGAAGGCGGAGAGGTGTGACATGTTCATTGAGGTGATGGAGAAAAAGATCAACCTCGAAGAGAATAAGACCAAGCTCAAAGAGAGGAGGCTGAGCTTGCGGGCGCTTAGGAGGAATCCAAATGTTGCCATGAAGATGAACGATTTGGATCCCGATGGAGGGAAGATCGTGCAAGCCATTCATGCAAATATGTTGAAGCGCTTGGCAGCAAAAATGATGAAGGCAAAAGGTGTGGAGGAGTCGGCGATAGAGTGATAAGGGATGAGGCACGAATAGCCAGTCTGAGAGGGCACAATTTGCACAGATTGTCGAACTATAACTTTTGTTATCAGATGCATGTAACATCTGCCACTTTTTGGTTGTGAAGATTACATACCTATGCACTTATTTACTCATCACAACTGCTATTGATCAACATTTGAACTTTTGTGATCGGGCGGACGTGTTGGGAACGACATTGGATGGCCGGCTCCCGTATCTGTGTCCATAGACGCGTCCGTGGATGGATAGTGAGTCTGTTTTGCGGCACCATGTTGGAGATTCAAGGTGGTTTTCAAAAGGGATGGTTACCAAAAGTGGCAAGTACATAATCAACACATGCTAAATTAACTTTATCACTATCCTAATCGTTTTTTGATCTTGCAAATAGCCATAATCTTGATAACAACTCCTCTGAAACAGTGACGGGGAAATTTTGAGTAGTATGGCGTTTGATATGTTGTTCAAATTCCTTCAAACATAGTAGGGAAATGAGGAGAAAATGACACACCATATAAATGTTATTTGCCTTGTTGACAACTCATGTGAGAGAACCTTTGAAAAGAAAACCCCATACATGAATTTAGAGAGCGGTAAATATGTCTTGTATATTCTTTTCATATTCCATGAGAGCTCCAATTAAGGCAATGCTGAAATCGCCGGCAAGGAAGGACCACGAGTGTTGATGATCAGGGAGTTGCTCCATTGCCAACCCAGCGCCCATGCTCGTTGGAAGGGTGGTCGTTACCCATGCCGGAGTGCAAGGAGATGAGAGATACTAGCGCATCGAGCATGTATGAAGGATTGGACAAATTCTTCACTGAAAGGGTGGCCATTGCCCAAGGGAGTGCGGAGAAGAGAGATATTAATTGAGTAGTCATTGCCCAAGGGAGTGCGGAGAAGAGAGGTATTAATTGACATGATATCACGACGAGAATGACAATAATGGGGGAACCAAATGCCGAGGACACTTGAAGGCTCACAAGAATGCAAAAAAAAAGAGTCCGCCAAAAGGGGATGAGCGACACCACTAATATGGGAGAACAACGCCTCATGGCTGGATGAAGCCAAACAATGATTTCTTCACACCCCCAAGCCCACCATAGAGGGAGGGAAGGCATGACATCGCCACCAAGGTGGGATATGCCACCCGAAGGTGCCACCATTGTTAGATAGTTGACACCAACACAGATTTCTCTAGCCTTCTACTAGTCACCACACACCCAATCAACCATACACGGTCTCGAGGGCATGACTTGTGACTTCTAGGTCGGTCTACAGTCGCGACTGAGACCGAGGCAGAGGAAGCCGAGGGTGCAGGGGCACATTTGGATCTAAGGCAAAAGGGGGGAAGTTTCAACATCCATGCATCTTAACCAGACCAACAACTCAACTGCTACACCGATAGAGACTCCTAACATGGTGTATTATATTGTTGGCACCGTAGGGTGATTGAGGATGACACGGTTCAAGATTTTAGATCCATGCCCGATCCAGGCCACTGCAGCTCGTCGGAGGTCATAGCCAGACAAGGAAGAGAGAGGAGGGGGCTTTAGAGCAACCACCTTGTGGAGGGGGAGAAGCCCACGGGTGAGTGAACATGTTGAGCATGGGCATACCGCCGTCATACGTTATTTAGGGCTTAGCATTTAACGACGATAAAAAGGCATGGTATAATATGGGTAGGTGGTGGTGGGGTCCTCCAGGGTTGCTCGAGGACAGCCCAGGAGTTAGACGTGAGTATCAAATGGACAACAAACAAACACCAGTACTGAATTACTTATATAGGTCGCTTTTCTTGCAGGTCAGCGGCACATGCTCTTGTTGGGTGGTAGGGCAACCCCACTCTTCCCCTACTTGTGTGTATCCAATAGTCCGAACCAAAAAGGCCCTCCAATATTGACGCCAAGTGGTTCCCTTGATGCATAACAACATTAATGTGCACCATTAAAACATCAGCCAACTTCGATTCGTTCGGTTTGTTGCATTTAATGATGCTTGTTTATGCAAAAGTTATGATAAAATCATTTGGCATGCTATATCCACCGTTGATTTATTGTTAAAAGTTGCAGATAGACCAAAAAATTTAGTTTCAAAAAAGAGAAGGCGGGTAATTTTTTTTGAAAAGACCAAGCGTGTTAATTTGCGTGTAGGTAAGATAGTTTATTTTTTTCAGAACACAATCTAGACGTAGACGCTCATATATACGTGCTTACACTCACCTCTATAAATACACACGTACATCCTACCCTTATGAGCACCTCTGAGAGACTGGGCCGGCATATCATTTTGAGATAAACGAAGTCACCACAGTCGCCTTGTAGTCGATGGAGACGTCTCTTTTCACTAAACGCACATCGCTAGAAATCCTCAAATAAATCCAGGATACCACCGTCCTCCTAATTATCCCACCATAAGTTGGTTCGCGATAAGGTAGGGTAGTTTCTTGAAAGAAAAAATAAATCACTTTTCAAGATATACATACGGACGGTTATCTCGGAGAGTTCTGGAAAAATCGTGAATGCCATCGAGGAACACGAGCCGCGGCCGCCGCCGCCCTGTTGCCCTTCCGGCTTCCAAACCCTAGACTTCCGGCGAGCTCCGGAACTTCCTCCCACGACGGCCAGCCACCGATCCACGAGTCCACGAGGAGCGCGATGCCAGCCGGGGGAGGAGAAGCAAGCAAGCATGGCCGCACGGGGAAGGAGCAGAGCCACCCGCCGGCGATCCGCCGCCGCGATGAGTCCCGACCTGCGCCGCCGTTCCCCGCCGTAGCTTCTCAGGTCTGATCCGTACCTCTTCTTCCAATCAATCTTTCTTGGGTCAATGGAAGGGAATCGGCCGGGAGCCTAACTAATCTTTCTTCGGTCCGTTCATAGAAGACGAAGAAGCAGAGGAAGCAGAGGCAACCGCCGCCGCCGGCGGCGGCAGGGAGCGTCTCCTCCGAGGGCCCCCTCGGAGAGATCCTGGCGCGGCTGCCGTACCGGTCGCTCTGCCGCTTCCAGTGCGTCTCCAAGCAGTGGGCCGAGCTCTGCTCCGACCTCATCAAAAGCATCAAGACGGCGCCGCAGACCCTCTCCGGATTCTTCCACAACAACTTGGCCGGCAGCCTCTGCTTCAGCAATCTGTCCGGCGGACGCCCGCTGGTCGACGCATCGCTCCCGTTCCTGCGCAAAAGCTATCAAAGATTCAAGCTTCAGCAATGCTCCACCAGCCTTCTCCTCTGCAAATGCTGGGAAATGGAAGACGACGACGAATTCGACTTTGTCGTGTGCAATCCTATGACCGAGCAGTGGGCCGTGCTGCCTCCTATAGAATGGCCGGGCGAAGACGATGAAGGCACCGAATGTTTCGAGCTGATGTATCCCTTCTTGGTTTTGGACCCAGCCGCTCCGTCTCGTTTCGTGGTGTTTGCGCCCCTCATGGAGTTGGTCGACGCCGTGGCGGTATACTCATCAGAAACCGGACAATGGACTCCGAGCAGCGGGTGGGAAGACATAGCGTATCCCGCCGTCAATCCGGAATGCGCCGTCCTCCTCAATGGCATGATGCATTTTCTTCATTCGACGGTCGACGAGCCTTTGATAGCCGTGCTGGACATGGAGGGGGAGGTGTGTCGGGAGATTGCTATCCCGGATGACATGATAGGAGCCATACCTGGTTATGGTTCGGTGGGGTGCTCTCAGGGACTCCTTCATGCTTGGTATATGGATCCGCATGATTACGAGCTCTCCGTGTGGGTGCTCAAGGATTATTATGCTACTGATGAAGAAGAGTGGACGCTAAAGCATACCGTCGACGTCCCGCGGCTCTTTGGAGAAACGGAATCCGATGAGGAAGAGGATTACCCCCGCCAAGAGGATGGGGCCCACAAGTACGATGTGTTTGCGATTCATCCGGAACATAATGTTATCTTCCTTACTGATTGGAAGGAGGTAAATCTGTCGTACGATATGGACAGCAGGCAAGTGCATCCCATGTGCACCACTGGAGATTTCCTGGGTGGTCTACCTTTTATTCCCTGCTTTGCGGATTTGGCTCGACCTTTGCAAAAATCACTCTTCTAGTTGGTTCCGTGGCACTGCTTTGGATATGGCCTCCTAGCATTCCAAATTATATATGCTCTCCAGATGCATCCTTTTTGTGGCGTTGAACGATGTTGGTCACTGGTAGAGATTTTGTAAGCGATAGCCGATCCAGTGGGTAATGCTTGCTTAGTTGTATGAATGACTTGGTCACCTAAATTTATTTGCGTTTATGTGGTACTGATTAATGTGGTCACTTGTTATCTGTTCGCGCCGGCTGAATGTGAGTTTACATTATCCAAGTATTTCTATTTCTGCTGTTATTTCCATTTCTGTCAAGCAAATAGATATTCGATATGACTTGCTGTCCATCTATGCTGAACATTGATGAAGCCCTGTTTTTGTAGCGGTAACAGAATTTTGCGGATGGTTGGTCTCGTTCTATGCTGCATATACAGTGTAAAGAGATGCTAGTGTCATTTATGAAACCAATATGGAGCGTTTCTATATATTAAACAGTATGCATCTTACCAGATATAGTGAGCATGATTATTTCTTTATTTTGTTCAGGGGAGAGAGCAAAATGGTTATGCCCGGAGCTAAAACTAAGCACTCTTCTAGTTTGCTGTTTGTCACTAGCTACTAGTGTGTTTCTAATTAATTTCCTGTTTTTGAACTTTTTTTGCGGGGATTGAACTTCTGATTGACCAGTTTTTCCTACTTGAATTCTGACCATACTGTTGAACTGCTAGGGTTGTCAAACCAATCCTGTTTTTGAAGGTTCTTCAGATTTTGTCTGGAGTAAATAATTTAGTCAAACATAGTCAATTCCGGGTTCCCCGGAAAGCAAAATCCCTAATAGTCTCCACTCTCAAGTAGCATATAGTGTCAGTAGTAAACTATTGCAAGCTTGCATGTACAGAAAACCTCAATGTTCAGCGGCTCAGCATATGTATAAATATAAACATCTTCAGGTATGGCGCCTAAGTTACTGAACGAAAGCCAAATAGAAGGAACATTGAAGAAAAAGAAGGGGTAATTCAAACGGCACATGCATCATGCAGAATGCTGGAATATATATGGTGTCATGATCGGTATATGGTTTACTAAATATGGTGTCATGCAGAATGCTCAAGTATTTAGTATGGGTAGATTGGGTTCCAAACTAGTACCTGAAAGTCTTGCAGTTATCACATATCTGTTACAAGATCGGCACATGAGACTTGCTGCTCAAAAATAAGATCGTCGGAGAATGTGAGGCTGGGTGTGTGACCATTTGATCTTCCACTGTCGGTTTGTCGCCTCCTTCCGGTAGATCATCGGCATCCATGTCCCCGACGGTGCCACTGTCTGCGAGCATTGCCACCTGGTGGAATGTGTCTGCGGCCGTCGCCCCTGTTGCAGGTTGCAGCCAATGCCTTTGTTCTCCTGACACATTTGGAAGCACCGGAACCTTGTCGTGTCCCGTCGTCTTTCGTCCGCCTTAGAAAGGACTGCCATGATGAGGCTATCCGCTGGAGGCCATGCCTTCCCTATGCTCACCGTCCGGTGGTTGACGGCTGGCTCTCGTGCCTTTGTGGCGAGACTCCTTAGTTGTTCTCTGTAACTGTTGCTGATGGCTCTCAACTCTCTCCCCCTCTTTGCCTCTGCTGCAAAACTTTTGAGGTGAGTAACTGTTAGAATCTTCGATGCTTGAGTTAGTTTCTTGTATGGTGCACTGAGCCGTTTCACTGAACCTATCCTGCAGTGTAGTAAAGTTTGGGGCTGCCATTCACTCCAACATGGTATGACAAAGACAAGGGAGATATGTATCTTCTCTGTAGTATGAGATGCGCTATATTCTTCAACATTCAGATATATGTATTCTCTGTAGTATGAAACACGCTATATTCTTCAACATATTCTAGGAGGGTGAGAAACTTTTACAATCTTCTACATCCTCTAGGTGGCGAGGACTTCAGAAGGAATGAGATTGAAAAGAACAACGTCATCAAGCATTCAAGCCATAAAGCCACGCATAACAATATTGATCACATGATTTCTCTGGAAAATGAGAACTTGTTTAGAGACACCAAACAAGTCTAATGCAAAATAAGATCTTGTTGATCTGGAATCAGGACATGAAGATGTCACGGCTCAGCGAGAAGAACACATTTGGGATCGAGGTTGCAGAGCCAGCACATCACATCTGAGCAGTCCAGCCTCTGTCCTGCAACTGCAAAACTGGTGTCATGCCACAGATGACAACATGGAGAGAAAATGCAGCATGAAACCTGGAAGCTCCCTTGCGCTTCCTCTTCTCCACTGCCTTGCAGCACACGACCAAGTTTCAGTGTTACCGCAATAGGCATGCATTGCTTCGTTGCAAGTTACAGGTTTGTGCATTGTTGAAGTTGAAGCAAAGGAAACATTGAGCTGCTGCTAGTCCAGCAATAGGACTGATTGATGACAAACTTACAAAGGCGACGATAGAGCAGTTAACTAGTAAACCGAATGCCCATTTATTACAGAAGTAGGGCGGACGTGTATGGTGATAAGTGATAACTGAACATTGCTTGGTACTCCTGTATCAAAATGTAAGACGAAACCAAAAAAAACGTCTTACATTTTGATACAGAGGGAGTACTTTTGATTGGCCATAAGACGAGAGGGATAAAAAACTCAAGAACTTGAGATTCGAAACACAAGTAACAACAATGTAACAGGGTTTTGATTACATCGAAACTAATTCAACAAGCCGCTGGCAAACTTATCTTAAAAGTTCCTAGGGTCAGCTTATATAGTGCTCAACCATGATAATGGATGTTTCACATGGCGACCTCCCACACAGTCCTCGTACACCAGACAAGCAGCAACGTGCTCCTTCATAATACATGACATGGATAGATAAAACAGAGCAGCATCAAATCATCATTTCTCCTCCAAGTGGTGATTACTTTCAGGCAAAGTTTTAAATAGCGCGCTAAGCATCTTAGCGCCGGACCTCTTTCAAATGCTATAGCGTGCTATAGCAGAGCTATAGCGCGCTATTTAAAATGTTTGTTCATTTGTTTGGACCGAAGTCTCTTAGCGCAAGACTTTTTATAAACGCTATAGCGTGCTATAGCGGAGCTATAGCGGGCTATTTGAAACAGTGTTCAGGGTAACAGCGGCGACGTGAATAGGCATAAGAAGCTTGAAAAACCAACTCATGCACTTGTTCCCCTTCTTGAAAAACACAACGCATGACCTACAGAAAGGAGGAAAAGCGATTATGATCATTTTGGGTTGAGAAATCATGCAACAACAAACTCTAGTTCCATAGCTCATAAATTCATGGTGTTCCTTCACTCAATCAAGTGTAGCTAGATTCTCTTGGTACAACATTTTCGTAAGTTCCCGATCTTCCTGTTGACACCAATTTAGCGATAACACAACGTTAGTTGCGAATTGCGATGGAAAGAACAAGTGAATGAGGAGGCAAACATACTACTAGCGTTATCTTTTAAAAAAAATCTTATCATGCCTATAAATTACACCATGAATGGATATGCTCTAGCAGGTCTGATTTCAGAAATTATATGCAATGCTACAAGGTAAATGACTAAGAACAAAAGTTGCAGCTTCGCATTATATGCAAAACAACTGATGACTGTGAGAGTGCGATTGAAATTTGCAACCAGAGAGGGTTGATGCATGCCAATACATATTTTCTTGCCAATTAAGGTATATTATTAATGCATAAATTTTGAGCAATGGATGAAGGATCAAGGCCCAGCGAAGATAAAAATGGTTCGAGCACGACGGACGAAAGAAAATTTTGGAACGTACGAAGCGGACAAAAATTAGGATGGTAAGAAGTAATAACCCCTTTATTATTAGATAAAGATAAAAATAAAGATAAAGATAAGCATAAAGATAAAGATATTATTAGGCATAGTTTGATATAGATATAAATATAGATATAGATTATCGGGGGGCAGAATTCCGGAAGAATCGTGAAGGCCATCCCCTCGAGGAACACAGCCGCGGCCGCCGCTCTTGCCTTTCCGGCTCCCGAACCCTAGCTAGAGTTCCGGCGAGCTCCGGAACCTGCCCCCACGAGGGCCTCCAGGCACTCATCCACGATGCCACCAGGGGGTGGAGAAACAAGCAAGCATGGCCGCACGGGGAAGGAGCAGAGCCACCCGCTGGCGATCCGCCGCCGCGACGAGTCCCGTCCTGCGCCGCCGTTCCCCGCCGTGGATTCTCAGGTCTGCTCCATACCTCCTCCTCCAATCAATCTTTCATTCTTGGGTCCATGGAAGGGAATCGGCCGGGAGCCTAATTAATCTTTCTTTCTTGGGTCCGTTGGTAGGAGTGGAGGAAGCAGATGCAGCCGGCGGCGGCTGCGGCGAGCATCTCCGAGGGCCCCCTTGTCGAGATCCTGGCGCGGCTGCCGTACCGGTCGCTCTGCCGCTTCAAGTGCGTGTCCAAGCAGTGGCGTCAGCTCTGCTCCGACCCCAAAATCGTCAAGAGGGCGTCACAGACCCTCTCCGGATTCTTCCACAACCACCCGGTCGGCAGCCTCCGCTTCAGCAATCTGTCCGGTGGACGTCCGCTAATCGACACTTCGCTCCCTTTCCTGAGCGGGAGATACCAAAGAATCAAGCTCGAGCAATGCTCCACCAGCATCCTCCTCTGCAAATGCTGGAAACTGGAATCGGGACAAGACAAATTCGATTTCGTCGTGTGCAATCCGATGACCGAGCAGTGGACTGTGCTGCCTCCTATAGAATGGCTGGACCAAGACGGTGAAGACACCGAGGGTTGTGATTTGATTTATCCCTTCCTGGTTTCCGACCCGGCCATTCCATCTCGTTTCGTGGTGTTTGCGCCCCTCCTCGACTTGGTTGACGTTGTGGCAATATACTCATGGGAAACTGGACAATGGACTCCCAGCAGTGGGTGGGAATACAGAGAGTATCCTGCCGTTACCAAGGAATGTGTCTTCCTGAATGGCATGATCCATTTCTTGCATTTGTTTGGCGATGAACCTTTCATAACTGTACTAGACATTGAGGGGGAGCTTTTCCCGCAAATTGATGGCCCGGATGGAATGCTAGGGGCCACACCTGGTTATGGTTCGGTGGGGTGCTCTTAGGGACTCCTTCATGTTTGGTATATGGATCCCCATGATTACGAGCTCTCTGTGTGGGTGCTCAAAAATTATGTCAGCGGAGAGTGGATCCTAAAGCACACAGTTGACGTTCCAAAACTCTTTGAAGAAATGGACTCCAATGAAGAAAAGGATCGTGACCAAGAGGATGGCTCCTGTAAGTATGAGATGCTTGCAATTCATCCGGAATACAATGTGATTTTCCTTACTGACCGGAAGATGGTGAGTCTGTCGTACGATATGGACAGCGGGAAAGTGCATCCCATGTGCACTTCTGGAGATTTCCTTGGTGGTCTACCTTTTATTCCCTGCTTTGCGGATTTGGCTCTCGAATGATCACTACCGCCTTTGAAAAGACCGTTCTTTTAGTTCCGTGGCACTGGTTTGGATGCAACCGTTTTGTGGCGTTGAATAATGTTGGTCACCAGTAGAGATTTTGTAAGCGACAACAGATCCAGTGGGTAATGCTTGCTTCGTTGTATGAATGACTTGGTGACCTAAATATATTTGTGTTTTATGTAGTACTGATTAATGTGGTCACTTGTTATTTGTTCGTGTCGGCTGAATGTGAGCTTCCATTATCACTGTTTAGAATTATTTCCATTTCCTTCACTTTATTTCCATTTGTGTCGTGTCGAGCAAATAGATCTTAAATATGACTTGTTGTGCATCTATGCTGAATATTGATGATGCCCTGTTTTTGTAACGGTAATAGAATTTTGCAAATGGTCTCTTCTATGCCGCATATACGAAGGGTAAGGAGATGTTAGTGTCATTTATGAAACCGATATGGAGCTGTTCTATATATTAAACAGTATGCAGCTTAGCAGATAGAGTGAACATCATTATCTCTTTATTTTGATCAGGGGAGAGAACAAAATGATTCTGCCTGTAGCTAAAACTAAGCACTCTTTAAGTTTGCTGTTTGTCACTAGTAGTGTGCTTTTTTTTTGCGGGGATTGAACTTTTGATTGACCAGTTTTTCCAACTTGAATTCTCACCATACTGTTGAACTGCTAGGCTGTTGTCAAACCAATCCTGTTTTTGAAGCTTGTTCAGATTTTGTTGACAATGATGTAGCTCACATAACATAATTTTCTTGTCAACTACGATCTGTGTACTGGATGCACTTTGAATTATATTCTAATTTAAACTGTTACCCGTGTGTCATCCTGCAGCTAAACCTGAAAAGTAACTTGACCGCCCGTCTTGCTGCATGACCTACTACACATGTCACTAGCTTGAGCTTATATTCATACACAATGCAGTCACACGTGTGATAGGTTTAAACTTTATTCCGTTTTAGAATTTATTTTTGAATGCTCCATCAAACTTTTCTTCATTATAGAATTAGAATACTGCGCTTACTCCCTATGATTCCAAATTATGCTCTCTGGGTGCAGCCTTTTTGTGGCATTGAACAATGTTGGTCATCGGTACAACTTTTGTAAGTGACAAGCAATCCATTCATCCATTGGGTAATGCTTAGTTGTATGAATTACCTACTCACCTAATATATTTGCCTTCATGCAGTACAAATTATTATGGCTACTTGTCATCTGTTCGTGTTGGCTGAATGTGAGCTGATGTTATCTAGGTTTAGAAGTATTTACATTTTCTGCTCTATATTTCCATTTCTGTCAAGCAAATAGATCATTAAGATGACTTGCTATCCATCTATGACATCTATGCCAGATATTGATGACACCCTGTTTTTGTAACAGTAACGGAATATTGCGGATGGTCTCTTTCTATGCTGAATATGCAAAGCGTAAAGAATAAAGAGATGTCAGTCTCATTTATGAAACAGCTTAAGCAGTATATATGCAGCTTAAAGATCTAATGGACATAATTATTTCCTTAATTGTTTAGGGGAGAGAACAGAATGATTATGTCTGTAGCTAAGAGTAAGACTAAGCACTCTCAAGTTTGTTGTTTGTCACTAGCTACTACCTATGCACCCAACCCCTTGTGTGTTCAAAATTTCCTGTTTGGCTAAGACTCGACAGACGGGACTCGGCAAAGCCTACTTTGCGAATGTACACCAAGCACCCTTTCCGAGTGTTACGCTCAGCAAAGGCTCTGCCAAGCGGATATGGGCCATCGTCGAGTACTCCTGATACTCGGCAAATACCCGGATTCCAGTTGTGATTATGGGTGGTTGTGCTCATCAAAACCAAAAATGTGAGATGCAGTAAAGAAGATGGCGACAAGTAAACGTTTTGCCTTCAGTTTTAAAGAGTCAAAATTTACTTGAAAAACGCATGTCACTAACTACTTTGGTTCATACACAAAGCTGTCAGATGTGTGGTAGGTTAAAACTTTATTTCGCTTTAGAACTATAATAGCGCGCTTACTTCTAGTGGCCTGTCAAACAGGGGATTTCATCCGACATGTCTTTGTCCCCTGCTTGGCAATCTTCATCGAACCATAAGCCTACTTGCCTGAATCCGATCGACTAATTTCAGAACCATACATGTACTGTTTCTAGAAAGTAATTTAGTCAAGCAAAGTAATTTATGAGTTCCCTGACAAGTTAACCCCTACTGCTCCACTCTTCAGTACCATATAATATCAGTACAGAATTATTGCAAGCTTGCATGAATAGAACAACACCAGAGAACCTGAACTGCTGATGGAAATAATATCAGAAGCAACAATATAGCCAAAGAGAACGAAAAGTATAAAGAAGAAAAAAGGGGTAATTCGAAGGGCACACACATCATGTCGAATCCAGTGACTGTCACAAGAAAAGAAATACTCATGGCAACATGCATGGATATACCAAGATTAAGGAATAAGGATATAGTACATTTCAACAAGGCACAATATTATAGACTTCCAGCCTGGATCATGCAGAATCCTGGGATATACATGGTTCTTACGTTAGAAATGGGTTACTAAATATATTGTCGTCCACATTAAGCATTGTGATCGATTGCCAAAGTATTTAGTATCAGTACATAAGGTTCCTAACTAGCACCTGAAAGTCTTTCAGTTATCAGATACTCCCTTCGTCCCATAAGTGTAGTGTCAAAAAACGTCTTACATTATAGGATGGAGGGAGTATCTGTTAGAATATTCGATGCTTAAGTTAGTTTCTTGTATGGTGTGCTGAGCCTACAGATTGGCAAATGTTTCACTGAACCTAGTTTATCTTGCACAACTAGGTAAGTTGGGGCTGCCATTGACTCGAAAATGGTATGGTGAAGACAAGCGAAATATATACATCTTCTTTGTAGTAAGAGATGCACTATATTCTTCAACATTCTGTAACTATCTCCTTGCCGGTATGATGGCCGGCGTGAGATCTGTGTTGTATCGCTGCCTGATTTGGAGACAATAGAAAAGAGCAGGGAGAGACACGAGAGAGGAGAATTCAGAGTTCTCTATTTGTTTCTTTCTTTCTTGTTCATTCATTTACAGGTTTTGTGGCTTTGTAAACCTACCCAACACACCCTGGCTGAAGGCCCACACACACATTAACCTAACAGGCGCACTCGACGCTGGCACCACCACTGCTGCTTCTATGGCACGCCTTCGGGTGTGACACATTCTCTAGGTTGTGAGAAAATTTTGTACTCTTCGTCCTCTAGGTGGTGAGGAACTTGTTCAAAAGAGGAACTGAAAAGCACTACGCCTTCAAGCCCTGAAGGCAGACATAACATATTGGTCACACAATTTCGTTAAAAAAGGAGAACGTGTTTTAGAGACACCAAACAAGATTAATGCAGAAGAAGATCTCGTTGATCTGGAATCAGGACAGAGCCCAGTGAGAAGAACACATTTGGGAAGCAGTCCAGTGTCCACAGATCACAACAGATAGCCGAAACTGGTGTGACGCCACAGATGACAAGATGGAGAGAAAATGCAACATGAAACCAGGAAGCTCCCCTGTGTTTCCTCTTCTCCACTGCTTTGCTGCACCTGATGAAGTTACACTGTTTCCAGTGCCAATGGTACCGGCACAGATAGCTTCATTGCAAGTTGCAGGTTTGTGCATTGTTGATGAAGTTGAAGGAAAGAAACCTCGGCAGACAAGTGGAGAGTTCAACCCACCTGCATAACTAGATAATAGATATGGATATGATACACCCATCAGATCAGCTGCTACTGGTCCAAGTATAAGATATGGTTGTACATACATGGAGGATTGACGGATGACACTTATTCATTGGATTGCACTTTGTTCATAGAATTGCCGCTACTTTCTGAGCACAATCTTTGATGGTTTTTGTTTCCCTTGTGCTTAGAGCATCTCCAATAGATGATGCAAATTTGGAGATGTAAAACTAGAAGATGTATAACTTACATCTCCAAAAAGTGCATTTTGGATCTCCAAAAAAGTGGCGGACACTGGAGGGTTGTGATTTACATCTCAATCTAGTGACACCGAGGGTTGTGATTTGATTTATCCCTTCCTGGTTTTCGACCCGGCCATTCCATCTCGTTTCGTGGTGTTTGCGCCCCTCCTCGACTTGGTTGACGTTGTGGCAATATACTCATGGGAAACTGGACAATGGACTCCCAGCAGTGGGTGGGAATACAGAGAGTATCCTGCCGTTACCAAGGAATGTGTCTTCCTGAATGGCATGATCCATTTCTTGCATTTGTTTGGCGATGAACCTTTCATAACTGTACTAGACATTGAGGGGGAGCTTTTCCCGCAAATTGATGGCCCGGATGGAATGCTAGGGGCCACACCTGGTTATGGTTCGGTGGGGTGCTCTCAGGGACTCCTTCATGTTTGGTATATGGATCCCCATGATTACGAGCTCTCTGTGTGGGTGCTCAAAAATTATGTCAGCGGAGAGTGGATCCTAAAACACACTGCTGACGTTCCAAAACTCTTTGAAGAAATGGACTCCAATGAAGAAAAGGATCGTGACCAAGAGGATGGCTCCTGTAAGTATGAGATGTTTGCAATTCATCCGGAATACAATGTGATTTTCCTTACTGACCGGAAGATGGTGAGTCTGTCGTACGATATGGACAGCGGGAAAGTGCATCCCATGTGCACTTCTGGAGATTTCCTTGGCGGTCTACCTTTTATTCCCTGCTTTGCGGATTTGACTCTCGAATGATCACTAACGCCTTTGAAAAGACCGTTCTTTTAGTTCCGTGGCACTGGTTTGGATGCAACCGTTTTGTGGCGTTGAATAATGTTGGTCACCGGTAGAGATTTTGTAAGCGAGAACAGATCCAGTGGGTAATGCTTGCTTCGTTGTATGAATGACTTGGTGACCTAAATATATTTGTGTTTTATGTAGTACTGATTAATGTGGTCACTTGTTATTTGTTCGCGTCGGCTGAATGTGAGCTTCCATTATCACTGTTTAGAATTATTTCCATTTCCTTCACTTTATTTCCATTCGTGTCATGCCGAGCAAATAGATCTTAAATATGACTTGTTGTGCATCTATGCTGAATACTGATGATGCCCTGTCTTTGTAACGGTAACAGAATTTTGCGAATGGTCTCTTCTATGCCGCATATATGAAGGGTAAGGAGATGTTAGTTTCATTTATGAAACGATATGGAGCTTTTCTATATATTAAACAGTATGCAGCTTATATAGCAAATATGGTGAACATAATTATCTCTTTATTTTGTTCAGGGGAAAGAACAAAATGATTCTGCCTGTAGCTAAAACTAAGCACTCTTTATGTTTGCTGTTTGTCACTAGTAGTGTGCTTCTAATTAATTTCCTGTTTTTGAATCTTTTTCTTGCGGGGATTGAACTTTTGATTGACCAGTTTTTCCTACTTGAATCCTGACCATACTGTTGAACTGCTAGGTTGTTGTCAAACCAATCCTGTTTTTGAAGCTTTTTCAGATTTTGTTGACAATGATGTAGCTCACATAACATAATTTTCTTGTCAGCTACGAACTGTGCACTGAATGCACTTTGAATTATATTCTAATTTAAACTGTTACCCGTGTGTCGTCCTGCAGCTGAACCTGAGAAGTAACTTGACCGCCTGTCTTGCTGCATGACCCACTACACAGGCATGTCACTAGATTGAGCTTATATTCATGCACGACGCAGTCACACGTGTGATAGGTTTAAACTTTATTCTATTTTAGATTTCTTTTGAATGCCCCATCAAATTTTCTTTCATTTAGAATTAGAATGTGCTCTCTGGGTGCACAGCCGTTTTGTGGTGTTGAACAATGTTTGTCAACAGGTATAAATTTTGTATGCAACAAGCGATTCAATCGGTAATGCTTAGTTGTATGAATTACCTAGTCACCTAATATATTTGTTTTCATGCGGTGCTAATTATTGTGCTCACTTGTTATCTGTTCGTGCCGGGTCAATGTGAGCTGAAGTTATCTATATTTAGAAGTATTTACATTTTCTTCTCTTTATTTCCATTTTGTCAAGCAAATAGATCTTCAAGATGAGTTGCTATCCATCTATGCCAGATAATTATGTGTCACGGCTATCACGGCTACCCCACCAGCCGCGACGGCCCCACCGGCCAGTGGGGCGACCGAGCCACGACCGGACGGAGCTGACGGAGCCCAGACAAGTGGAAAGGAGGCGATCGGTGGACCCGCGTAGTCAGGGCGCGTGCGTGTGTGTGGCCTGCGTGCCGTGGGTATTTCTAGGCGCTTCTGAGAGAGAGTTGGCATCGAGAATTATGACGTCAAATTGATTAAGAGAAGCTGATCTTCTCCTCTGGCCTCCTTCGTCCTCCTTCCCCACCTAACCTCTTCTTGGATCTAGATCGGGACCCTTACAACTTGGTTTCAGAGGTCAATCATCCTGGATCCACTCTACCAGAAGCCCCGCTACCACACCAAAGCAGCGCAGCAGGCGGCAGCCATGGAAGAGCAGATCGCAGCCCTCGCGAAGGCGGTCCACGACGGGCGCACCGCCAACGACGCCCGCCTCGACGTGATCCAGCAATCGCTTGAGCTCTGGCGGCCGGCGGTGACCAACCTGCAGCAGCAACTCGACGAGCTGCGTACCCAGGTCGGCCGGATCGCCCTCCACCCCGTGCTGACGGCGTCTTCGACATCTCCCGAGGACGCGGTGGTGCAGCCGGCGTCGTCTTCTCAGATCGGCGACCTTGGGCACCACGGGCCAAGTGGCCGCGGCGGGAACATCGACTCCGGGGGCTTGGCACACGGGGTAGTCACTACCCTGGCGCCGCCTCCGGTCACGGGTGAGCCTCTCCGACCCCCTTTTCCTTCGAAATCAGGCGAATCGGGTAGGGATCTGGCATATCCTGTTGATCTTCCACCTCCGTCGCCTCACGATTCGTTCGGGGGGCACAACAATTGGGCCCTTCCGCGGCTCGATTTTCCGCCCTTCGATGGCGAAAATCCCCAATTCTGGAAAAACAAATGTGAGAAATACTTTAGTGTCTATGGGGTTCAGAGAGAGATGTGGGTGCGGGTATCAACCCTTCATTTCGAGGGCAATGCCGCGCGTTGGCTGCAGGTGCAGGAAGCGCACGACACCTCCTTCACCTGGGAGACGCTCTGTTCTGCTGTGTGTGCCAAATTTGGCCGCGAGCAGTACCAGGTTCAGCTTAGACAGTTTAATACTCTCCGTCAGACTGGATCAGTTACAGAATACATGGAACAATTTGAGGAACTCATGCATCAGTTGTCAGCTCATAACCCTGCCTTTGATCCATTGTTCTTCATTACGCAATTCCTTGATGGTCTCAAAAACGATATTAAAATTGGTGTTGCCTTACATCGCCCGCAAGACTTGGACTCTGCCTTTTCCCTTTCTCTGTTATAGGAGGAGCTGATGGGACTGATGCCACGGAAGGACCCAAGCCAGGCGAGACACCCTGCTCGGCCTCTGCCAGTGGCGGGTGGATTACTGCCCCGCCCGGTGCCGCCCGCGCCTCCGGCAGCAGCAGAAGATCGCCGGGCCTTGGACGCGGCTCGAGCAGCCAATCGACGCGCCGAACCAGTGCGGGGCGAGGACCGCGTTACCGCACTGCGCAATTACCGTCGAGCGCGTGGTCTCTGCTTCAAGTGCGGAGAACGATGGGGCCAAGGCCACCAGTGCGCGGCCACCGTCCAACTCCATGTGGTCGAGGAATTGTTGGAACTGTTGCAGGCCGAAGCGCAAGACAGGCAAGAGGCGGAATCAGATTCTGATGAGGAGCAACTCATGTCCATCTCCAAGGTTGCGACCACAGGGGCAACAACTCCGCGAACCGTTCGACTGCTGGGTTGGATTGACAACCATGAGGTGCTGATTCTGGTGGACTCAGGTAGTTCGCACAGTTTCATCAGTGAGGAAACAGCCCAGAAACTGAAAGCGCAGGTACAACCAATGCAGCCAGTGTCAGTAAAAATTGTGGTCGGGGGTACTTTGACTTGTTCTGGGTACATACCTGCTTGCAAATGGACAACACAAGAACAGCGGTTTGAGACAGATGTCCGAGTTCTCCCTCTTGGTTCGTATGACATGGTGGTAGGGATGGACTGGCTCGAAGCATGCGGACCAACGCTGGTCGATTGGACAGCGAAAACGCTGCAGTTCCAGCACCAGGGGGCTTCTATCACTCTGATGGGTTTGCAGCCCAAGCTTCAGCAAGTCGAGCAAGTGACAATGGATCAGTTACTCAGGATGGAGCAGAGTGATTCTATTGCTCATGTGATATCGCTGTGTGCAACAGATCGCCCTGATAAAGCCATGGAAGTGCCCCCAGCCATTCAACACGTAGTCGACAACTTCCACTCGGTGTTTGCAGAGCCGTCCAAGTTGCCTGATCGTCAACCCTGGGATCATACAATCCCTCTGCTCGAAGGGGTTAAACCAATCAATATCAGACCGTACCGCTACACTCCTGAACAGAAAGATGAAATAGAAGCTCAGGTCAAGGAGATGTTAGAAAAAGGGCTCATCACACCCAGCACAAGTGCCTTTTCGTCGCCCGTGCTGCTGGTCAAGAAGAAGGACCAAACGTGGCGTTTCTGCGTCGATTACCGTCATCTCAATGCCATAACTCTCAAAAAGACGTACCCAATGCCGGTGATCGACGAGCTGCTCGATGAGGTGGCTGGCTCTAAATGGTTCTCGAAGTTGGACTTGCGAGCTGGATACCACCAAATCCGCTTGGTCCCGGAGGATGAGCATGTTGGGGAACGTAGCATAAATTCAAAATTTTCCTACGTGTCACCAAGATCTATCTATGGAGTCATCTAGCAACGAGGGAGGAGTGGATCTACATACCCTTGTAGATCACGCGCGGAAGCGTTCAAGAGAACGGGGTTGATGGAGTCGTACTCGTCGTGATCCAGATCACCGATGATCCTAGCGCCGAACGGACGGCACCTCCGCGTTCAACACACGTACGGAGCAGCGATGTCTCCTCCTTCTTGATCCAGCAAGGGGGAAGGAGAGGTTGATGGAGATCCAATAGCACGACAGCGTGGTGGTGGAAGTAGCGGGATTCCAACAGGGCTTCGCCAAGCGCTGCGGGAGGAGGAAGATGTGTCGTGGGAGGGAGAGGGAGGCGCCAGGGCTTGGGTATGGTTGCCCTCCCTTCCCCCCACTATATATAGGGCCAAGGGAGAGGGGGAGGGCGCAGCCTTGCCCCTTCCTCCAAGGAAGGGTGCGGCCAAGGGGGGAGTCCCTCCTCCCCAAGGCACCTAGGAGGTGCCTTCCCCTTTTAGGACTCTTCCTTTCCCTCTTCTCTTGGCGCATGGGCCTCTTGGGGCTGGTGCCCTTGGCCCATATAGGCCAAGGAGCACCCCCTACAGCCCATGTGCCCCCCGGGGCAGGTGGACCCACCCGGTGGACCCCCGGGACCCTTCCGGTGGTCCCGGTACAATACCGGTCACCCCGAAACTTGTCCCGATGGCCGAAATAGCACTTCCTATATATAATTCTTTACCTCCGGACCATTCCGGAACTCCTCGTGACGTCCGGGATCTCATCCGGGACTCCGAACAACTTTTGGGTTACCGCATACTAATATCTCTATAACCCTAGCGTCACCGAACCTTAAGTGTGTAGACCCTACGGGTTTGGGAACCATGCAGACATGACCGAGACGTTCTCCGGTCAATAACCAACAGCGGGATCTGGATACCCATGTTGGCTCCCACATGCTCCACGATGATCTCATCGGATGGACCACGATGTCAAGGACTTAATCAATCCCGTATACAATTCCCTTTGTCTATCGATACGATACTTGCCCGAGATTCAATCGTCGGTATCCCGATACCTTGTTCAATCTTGTTACCGGCAAGTCTCTTTACTCGTTCCGTAACACATCATCCCGTGATCAACTCCTTGATCACATTGTGCACATTATGATGATGTCCTACCGAGTGGGCCCAGAGATACCTCTCCGTCACACGGAGTGACAAATCCCAGTCTCGATTCGTGCCAACCCAACAAACACTTTCGGAGATACCCGTAGTGTACCTTTATAGCCACCCAGTTACGTTGTGACGTTTGGCACACCCAAAGCACTCCTACGGTATCCGGGAGTTGCACAATCTCATGGTCTAAGGAAATGATACTTGACATTAGAAAAGCTTTAGCATGCGAACTACACGATCTTGTGCTATGCTTAGGATTGGGTCTTGTCCATCACATCATTCTCCTAATGATGTGATCCCGTTATCAACGACATCCAATATCCATGGCTAGGAAACCGTAACCATCTATTGATCAACGAGCTAGTCAACTAGAGGCTTACTAGGGACATGGTGTTGTCTATGTATCCACACATGTATTTGAGTTTCCTATCAATACAATTCTAGCATGGATAATAAAAGATTATCATGAACAAGGAAATATAATAATAACTAATTTATTATTGCCTCTAGGGCATATTTCCAACAGTCTCCCACTTGCACTAGAGTCAATAATCTAGTTCACATCGATATGTGATTAACACTCAAGGTCACATCCCCATGTGACTAACACCCAAAGAGTTTACTAGAGTCAATAATCTAGTTCACATTTACCATGTGATTAACACTCGATGAGTTCTGGGTTTGATCATGTTATGCTTGTGAGAGAGGTTATAGTCAACGGGTCTGAACCTTTCAGATCCGTGTGCGCTTTACAAATCTCTATGTCATCTCCTAGATGCAACTACTACGCTACATTTGGAGCCATTCCAAATAACTGTTCTACTTGGAGCTATTCTAAATTGTTGCTCCATTATACGTATCCGGTATCTCTACTCAGAGCTATCCGGATAGGTGTTAAGCTTGCATCGACGTAACCCTTTATGAAGAACTCTTTTACCACCTCCATAATCGAGAAAATACCTTAGTCCACTAGTTACTAAGAATAATTTTGACCGCTGTCCTATGATCCATTCTTGGATCACTCTTGTACCCCTTGACTGACTCATGGCAAGGCACATTTCAGGTGCGGTACACAGCATAGCATACTGTAGAGCCTATGTCTTAAGCATAGGGGACGACCTTCGTCCTTTCTTTCTATTCTGCCGTGGTCGAGCTTTAACTTCATACCTTACAACTCAGGCAAGAACTCCTTCATTGACTGATCCATCTTGAACATCTTCAAGATCATGTCAAGGTATGTGCTCATTTGAAAGTACCATTAAGCGTTTTGATCTATCCTCATAGATCTTGATGCTCAATGTTCAAGTAGCTTAATCCAGGCTTTCCATTGAAAAACACTTTCCAAAAAACCCTATATGCTTTCCAGAAATTCTACGTCATTTCTGATCCATAATATGTCAACAACATATACTCATCAGAAATTCTATAGTGCTCCCACTCACTTCTTTGGAAATACAAGTTTCTCATAAACTTTGTATACACCAAAATCTTTGATCATCTCATCAAAGCATACATTCCAACTCCGAGATGCTTACTCCAGTCCTTAGAAGGATTGCTGGAGCTTTGCATACTTATTAGCATCTTTCAGGATTGACAAAACCTTCCGGTTGTATCACATACAACCTTTCCTCAAGAAAATCGTCGAGGAAACAATGTTTTGACATCCTATCTGCAAGATTTCATAAATAATGCAGTAATCGCTAATATAATTCCAACAGACTCTTAGCATCGTTACGAGTGAGAAAGTCTCATTGTAGTCAACTCCTTGAACTTGTCGGAAAACATCTTAACGACAAGTCGAGCTTTCTTAATGGTGATACTTACCATCATTGTCCGTCTTCCTTTTAAAATCCATATGTACCTAACAGCCTTACGACCATCAAGTAGTTCTTCCAAAGTCTACACTTTGTTTTCATATATGGATCCTCTCTCGGATTTTATGGCCTCGAGCCATTTATTGGAATCCGGGCCCACCATCGCTTCTCCATGCCTCGTAGGTTCATTGTTGTCTAGCGACATGACTTCCAAGACAGGATTACATACCACTCTGAAGTAGTACGCATCCTTGTCATCCCACGAGGTTTGGTAGTGACTTGATCTGAAGTTTCATGATCACTATCATAAGCTTCCACTTCAATTGTTGTAGGTACCACCGGAACAACTTCCTGTGCCCTGCCACACACTAGTTGAAGAGACGGTTCAATAACCTCATCAAGTCTCCACCATCCTCCCACTCAATTCTTTCGAGAGAAACTTTTCCTCGAGAAAGGACCCATTTCTAGAAACAATCCCTTATTGCTTTCGGATCTGAGACAGGAGGTATACCCAACTGTTTTGGGTGTCCTATGAAGATGCATTTATCCGCTTTGGGATCGAGCTTATCAGCCTGAAACCTTTTTACATAAGCGTCGCAGCCCCAAACTTCCAAGAAATGACAGCTTAGGTTTCTCTAAACCATAGTTCATACGGTGTCATCTCATCGGAATTACGTGGTGCCCTATTTAAAGTGAATGTGGTTGTCTTTAATGCCTAACCCATAAACTATCGTGGTAATTCGATGAGAGACATCATGGTATGCATCATATCCAATAGGGTGCAGTTATGATGTTCGGACACACCATCACACTATGGTGTTCCAGGCTGTATTAGTTGTGAAACAATTTCCACAATGTCTTAATTCTGTGCCAAACTCGTAATTCAGATATTTATCTCTATGATCATATCATAGATATTTTATCCTCTTGTCACGACGATCTTTCAACTTCACCCTGAAATTACTTGAACCTTTCAATAATTCAGACTCGTGATTCATCAAGTAAATGTTGGAAATATGCCCTAGAGGCAATAATAAAAGCATTATTATTATATTTCCTTGTTCATGATAATTGTCTTTATTCATGCTATAATTGTGTTATCCGGAAATCGTAATACATGTGTGAATAACAGACATCAACATGTCCCTAGTGAGCCTCTAGTTGACTAGCTCGTTGATCAACAGATAGTCATGGTTTCCTGACTATGGACACTGGATGTCATTGATAACGAGATCACATCATTAGGAGAATGATGTGATGGACAAGACCCAATCCTAAACATAGCACAAGATCGTATAAGTTCGTTTGCTAGAGTTTTCCAATGTCAAGTATCTTTTCCTTAGACCATGAGATCGTGTAACTCCCGGATACCGTAGGAGTGCTTTGGGTATGCCAAACGTCACAACGTAACTGGGTGACTATAAAGGTAGACTACGGGTATCTCCGAAAGTGTCTGTTGGTTGACATGGATCAAGACTGGGATTTGTCACTCCGTATGACGGAGAGGTATCACTGGGCCCACTCGGTAATGCATCATCATAATGAGCTCAGAGTGACCAAGTGTCTGGTCACGGGATCATGCATTACGGTACGAGTAAAGTGACTTGCCGGTAACGAGATTGAACGAGGTATTGGGATACCGATGATCGAATCTCGGGCAAGTAACATATCGATAGACAAAGGGAATAGCGTACGGGGTTGATAGAATCCTCGACATCGTGGTTCATCCGATGAGATCATCGTGGAGCATGTGGGAGACAACATGGGTATCCAGATCCCGCTGTTGGTTATTGACCGGAGAGTCGTCTCGGTCATGTCTGCTTGTCTCCCGAACCCGTAGGGTCTACACACTTAAGGTTCAGTTACGCTAGGGTTGTAGGGATATGTATATGCAGTAACCCGAATGTTGTTCGGAGTCCCGGATGAGATCCCGGACGTCATGAGGAGTTCCGGAATGGTCCGGAGGTAAAGATTTATATATGGGAAGTCCTGTTTCGGGCATCGGGACAAGTTTCGGGGTTATCGGTATTGTACCGGGACCACCGGAAGGGTCCCGGGGGTCCACCGGGTGGGTCCACCTGTCCCGAGGGGCCACATGGGCTGTAGGGGTGCGCCTTGGCCTAATGGGCCAAGGGCACCAGCCCCACATAGGCCCATGCGCCTAGGGTTTGAAGGGGGAAGAGTCCTAGGAGGGGAAGGCACCTCCTAGGTGCCTTGGGGGGGAGGGAAACCCCCCTTGGCCGCCGCACCCCCTAGGAGATTGGATCTCCTAGGGCCGGCCACCCCCCTTGGCCCTCCTATATATAGTGGGGGAGAGGAGGGACTTCATACTTGAACGCCTTGGCCTTTGGTTGCCTCCTTCTCCCTCCCCAACACCTCCTCAACCTCCATAGTGCTTAGCGAAGCTCTGCCGGAGTACTGCAGCTCCATCAACACCACGCCGTCGTGCTGCTGCTAGTGCCATCTCCCTCAACCTCTCTTCCCTCCCTTGCTGGATCAAGAAGGAGGAGACGTGGCTGTTCCGTACGTGTGTTGAACGCGGAGGTGCCGTCCGTTCGGCGCTGGTCATCGGTGATTTGGATCACGTCGAGTACGACTACATCATCACCGTTCTTTTGAACGCTTCCGCTCGCGATCTACAAAGGTATGTAGATGCATCTAATCACTCGTTGCTAGATGAACTCCTAGATGATCTTGGTGAAACGAGTAGGAAAATTTTTGTTTTCTGCAACGTTCCCCAACAGTGGCATCATGAGCTAGGTCTATGCGTAGTTCTTCTTGCGCGAGTAGAACACAATTTGTTGTGGGCGTAGATTTGTCAACTCTCTTGCCGTTACTAGTCCTTTCTTGCTTCAGCGGTATTGTGGGATGAAGCGGCCCGGACCAACCTTACACGTACGCTTACGTGAGACCGGTTCCACCGACTAACATGCACTAGATGCATAAGGTGGCTGGCGGGTGTCTGTCTCTCCTACTTTAGTTGGAGCGGAATCGATGAACAGGGTCCTTATGAAGGGTAAATAGAAGTTGACAAATCACGTTGTGGCTTTAACGTAGGTAAGAAAACGTTCTTGCTAGAACCCTAATTCAGCCACGTAAAACTTGCAACAACAATTAGAGGACGTCTAACTTGTTTTTGCAGCAAGTGGTTTGTGATATGATATGGCCAAAGTTGTGATGAATGATGAATGATATATATGTGATGTATGAGATGTTCATGCTATTGTAATAGGATTCACGACTTGCATGTCGATGAGTATGACAACCGGCAGGAGCCATAGGAGTTGTCTTTATTCTTTTATATGACCTGCGTGTCATCAAGAAACACCATGTAAATTACTTTACTTTATTGCTAAACGCGTTAGCCATAGTAGTAGAAGTAATAGTTGGCGAGCAACTTCATGGAGACACGATGATGGAGATCATGATGATGGAGATCATGGTGTCAAGCCGGTGACAAGATGATCATGGAGCCCCAAGATGGAGATCAAAGGAGCTATGTGATATTGGCCATATCATGTCACGTTTATTATTTGATTGCATGTGATGTTTATCATGTTTTGCATCTTGTTTACTTAGAACGACGGTAGTAAATAAGGTGATCCCTCATACTAATTTCAAGAAGTGTTCCCCCTAACTGTGCACCGTTGCGACAGTTCGTTGTTTCAAAACACCACGTGATGATCGGGTGTTTTATTCAGACGTTCACATACAACGGGTGTAAGACAGATTTACACATGCAAACACTTAGGTTGACTTGACGAGCCTAGCATGTACAGACATGGCCTCGGAACACGGAAGACCGAAAGGTCGAGCATGAGTCGTATAGAAGATACGATCAACATGAAGATGTTCACCGATGTTGACTAGTCCGTCTCACGTGATGATCGGACACGGTCTAGTTTAACTCGGATCATGTAATACTTAGATGACTAGAGGGATGTCTAATCTAAGTGGGAGTTCATTAATAATTTGATTAGTTGAACTTAATTATCATGAACTTAGTCTAAATATTTTACAATATGTCTTGTAGATTAAATGGCCAACGTAGTCCTCAACTTCAACGCGTTCCTAGAGAAAACCAAGCTGAAAGACGATGGCAGCAACTATATGGACTGGGTCCGGAACCTGAGGATCATCCTCATAGCTGCCAAGAAAGATTATGTCCTACAAGCACCGCTTGGTGACGCACCCGTTCTCCCTGCAGAACAAGATGTTATGAACGCTTGGCAGGCACGTTTCGATGACTACTCCCTCGTTCAGTGCGGCATGCTTTACAGCCTAGAGCCGGGGCTCCAAAAGCGTTTTGAGAGACATGGAGCATATGAGATGTTCGAAGAGCTGAAAATGGTTTTCCAAGCTCATGCCCAGGTCGAGAGATATGAAGTCTCCGACAAATTCTTCAGCTGTAAGATGGAGGAAAACAGTTCTGTCAGTGAGCACATACTCACTATGTCTGGGTTGCATAACCGCTTGACTCAGCTGGGAGTTAATCTCCCGGATGATGCGGTCATTGACAGAATCCTCCAGTCGCTTCCACCAAGCTACAAGAGCTTTGTGATGAACTTCAATATGCAGGGGATGGAAAAGACCATTCCTGAAGTATTTGCTATGCTGAAATCAGCAGAGGTAGAAGTCAGGAAGGAACATCAAGTGTTGATGGTCAATAAAACCACTAAGTTCAAGAAAGGCAAGCGTAAAAAGAACTTCAAGAAGGACGGCAAGGAGGTTGCCGCGCCCGGCAAGCAAGCTGCCGGGAAGAAGCCAAAGAATGGACCCAAGCCCGAGACTGAGTGCTTTTATTGCAAGGGAAGCGGTCACTGGAAGCGGAACTGCCCTAAGTACTTAGCGGATAAGAAGGCCGGCAAAACAAAAGGTATATGTGATATACATGTAATTGATGTGTACCTTACTAGTGCCCGTAGTGGCTCCTGGGTATTTGATACCGGTGCAGTTGCTCACATTTGTAACTCAAAGCAGGGGCTGCGGAATAAGCGGAAACTGGCAAAGGACGAGGTGACGATGCGCGTCGGGAATGGTTCCAAGGTCAATGTGATCGCCGTCGGCACGCTACCTCTGCATCTCCCTTCGGGATTAGTTTTAAACCTTAATAATTGTTATTTAGTGCCAGCTTTGAGCATGAACATTGTATCGGGATCTCGTTTAATTCGAGATGGCTTTAAATCTGAGAATAATGGTTGTTCCATTTTTATGAGAGATATGTTTTATGGTCATGCTCCTATGGTGAATGGTTTATTCTTTATGAATCTCGAACGTGATGCTACACATGTTCATAATGTGAGTACCAAAAGAAGTAAGGTTGATAATGATAGTCCCACATACTTGTGGCACTGCCTCCTTGGTCACATAGGTGTCAAACGCATGAAGAAGCTCCATGCTGATGGACTTTTAGAGTCTCTTGATTATGAATCATTTGACACGTGCGAACCATGCCTTATGGGTAAAATGACCAAGACTCCGTTCTCAGGAACAATGGAGCGAGCAACCGACTTATTGGAAATCATACATACTGATGTGTGCGGTCCGATGAGTGTTGAGGCTCGCGGTGGCTATCGTTATGTTCTCACCCTCACTGATGATTTAAGTAGGTATGGGTATATCTACTTAATGAAACACAAGTCTGAAACCTTTGAAAAGTTCAAGGAATTTCAGAGTGAGGTTGAAAATCAACGTGACAGGAAAATCAAGTTTCTACGATCAGATCGTGGAGGAGAATACTTGAGTCACGAGTTTGGGGCACACTTAAGAAAATGTGGAATAGTTTCACAACTCACGCCGCCTGGAACACCTCAGCGTAATGGTGTGTCCGAACGTCGTAATCGCACTCTGTTAGATATGGTGCGATCTATATGTCTCTTACCGATTTACCGCTTTCTTTTTGGGGCTATGCTTTAGAGACTGCCGCATTCACTTTAAATAGGGCTCCGTCGAAATCCGTTGAGACGACACCGTATGAATTATGGTTTGGGAAGAAACCTAAGCTGTCGTTTCTAAAAGTTTGGGGATGCGATGCTTATGTCAAGAAACTTCAACCTGAAAAGCTCGAACCCAAGTCGGAAAAATGCGTCTTCATAGGATACCCAAAAGAAACTATTGGGTACACCTTCTACCTCAGATCCGAAGGCAAGATCTTTGTTGCCAAGAATGGGTCCTTTCTGGAGAAAGAGTTTCTCTCGAAAGAAGTAAGTGGGAGGAAAGTAGAGCTTGATGAAGTATTACCTCTTGAACCGGAAAATGGCGCAACTCAAGAAAATGTTCCTGAGGTGCCTGCACTGATTAGAGAGGAAGTTAATGAAAATGATCAAGATACTTCTGATCAAGCCCCTACTGAAATTCGAAGGTCCACAAGGACACGTTCCGCACCAGAGTGGTACGGCAACCCTGTCTTGGAAATCATGCTGTTAGACAATGGTGAACCTTCGAACTATGAAGAAGCGATGGCGGGCCCGGATTCCGACAAATGGCTGGAAGCCATGAAATCCGAGATAGGATCCATGTATAAAAACAAAGTATGGACTTTGACTGACTTGCCCGTTGAGCGGCGATCCATAGAAAATAAATGGATCTTTAAGAGGAAGACAGACGCGGATGGTAATGTGACCATCTATAAAGCTCAGCTTGTCGCTAAGGGTTATCGACAAGTTCAAGGGGTTGACTACGATGAGACTTTCTCACCGGTAGCGAAGCTGAAGTCCGTCCGAATCATGTTAGCAATTGCCGCATTCTATGATTACGAAATATGGCAAATGGACGTCAAAACGGCATTCCTTAATGGTTTCCTTAAGGAAGAATTGTATATGATACAGCCGGAAGGTTTTGTCGATCCTAAGAATGCTGACAAAGTGTGCAAGCTCCAACGCTCGATTTATGGGCTGGTGCAAGCATCTCGGAGTTGGAACATTCGCTTTGATGAGATGATCAAAGCGTTTGGGTTTACACAGACTTATGGAGAAGCCTGCGTTTACAAGAAAGTGAGTGGGAGCTCTGTAGCATTTCTCATATTATATGTAGATGACATACTTTTGATGGGAAATGATATAGAACTCTTGGACAGCATCAAGGCCTACTTGAATAAAAGTTTTTCAATGAAGGACCTTGGAGAAGCTGCTTATATATTAGGCATCAAAATCTATAGAGATAGATCAAGACGCCTCATAGGTCTTTCACAAAGCACATACCTTGATAAGATATTGAAGAAGTTCAATATGGATCAATCCAAGAAAGGGTTCTTGCCTGTGTTACAAGGTATGAAATTGAGCACAGCTCAATGTCCGACCACGGCAGAAGATATAGAAGAGATGAGCGTCATCCCCTATGCCTCAGCCATAGGTTCTATTATGTATGCCATGCTGTGTACCAGACCTGATGTTAACCTTGCCGTCAGTTTGGTAGGAAGGTACCAAAGTAATCCCGGCAAGGAACACTGGACAGCGGTCAAGAATATCCTGAAGTACCTGAAAAGGACTAAGGAAATGTTTCTCGTTTATGGAGGTGACGAAGAGCTCGTTGTAAAGGGTTACGTCGACGCTAGCTTCGACACAGATCTGGATGACTCTAAGTCACAAACCGGATACGTGTATATTTTGAATGGTGGGGCAGTAAGCTGGTGCAGTTGCAAGAAAAGCGTCGTGGCGGGATCTACATGTGAAGCGGAGTACATGGCAGCCTCGGAGGCAGCACATGAAGCAATATGGGTGAAGGAGTTCATCACCGACCTAGGAGTCATACCCAATGTGTCGGGGCCGATCAAGCTCTTCTGTGACAACACTGGAGCTATTGCACTTGCCAAGGAGCCCAGGTTTCACAAGAAGACAAGGCACATCAAGCGTCGCTTCAACTCCATTCGTGAAAATGTTCAAGACGGAGACATAGAGATTTGTAAAGTACATACGGACCTGAATGTAGCAGATCCGTTGACTAAACCTCTCCCTAGAGCAAAACATGATCAACACCAGAATTCCATGGGTGTTCGATTCATCATAATGTAACTAGATTATTGACTCTAGTGCAAGTGGGAGACTGTTGGAAATATGCCCTAGAGGCAATAATAAAAGCATTATTATTATATTTCCTTGTTCATGATAATTGTCTTTATTCATGCTATAATTGTGTTATCTGGAAATCGTAATACATGTGTGAATAATAGACATCAACATGTCCCTAGTAAGCCTCTAGTAGACTAGCTCGTTGATCAACAGATAGTCATGGTTTCCTGACTATGGACACTGGATGTCATTGATAACGAGATCACATCATTAGGAGAATGATGTGATGGACGAGACCCAATCCTAAACATAGCACAAGATCGTATAGTTCGTTTGCTAGAGTTTTGCAATGTCAAAGTATCTTTTCCTTAGACCATGAGATCGTGTAACTCCCGGATACCGTAGGAGTGCTTTGGGTATGCCAAACGTCACAACGTAACTGGGTGACTATAAAGGTAGACTACGGGTATCTCCGAAAGTGTCTGTTGGGTGACATGGATCAAGACTGGGATTTTTCACTCCGTATGACGGAGAGGTATCACTGGGCCCACTCGGTAATGCATCATCATAATGAGCTCAGAGTGACCAAGTGTCTGGTCACGGGATCATGCATTACGGTACGAGTAAAGTGACTTGCCGGTAACGAGATTGAACGAGGTATTGGGATACCGACGATCGAATCTCGGGCAAGTAACATATCGATAGACAAAGGGAATAGCGTACGGGGTTGATAGAATCCTCGACATCGTGGTTCATCCGATGAGATCATCGTGGAGCATGTGGGAGCCAACATGGGTATCCAGATCCCGCTGTTGGTTATTGACTGGAGAGTCGTCTCGGTCATGTCTGCTTGTCTCCCGAACCCGTAGGGTCTACACACTTAAGGTTCAGTTACGCTAGGGTTGTAGGGATATGTATATGCAGTAACCCGAATGTTGTTCAGAGTCCCGGATGAGATCCCGGACGTCACGAGGAGTTCCGGAATGGTCCGGAGGTAAAGATTTATATATGGGAAGTCCTGTTTCGGGCATCGGGACAAGTTTCGGGGTTATCGGTATTGTACCGGGACCACCGGAAGGGTCCCGAGGGTCCACCGGGTGGGTCCACCTGTCCCGGGGGGCCACATGGGCTGTAGGGGTGCGCCTTGGCCTAATGGGCCAAGGGCACCAGCCCCACATAGGCCCATGCGCCTAGGGTTTGAAGGGGGAAGAGTCCTGGGAGGGGAAGGCACCTCCTAGGTGCCTTGGGGGGGAGGGAAACCCCCCTTGGCCGCCGCACCCCCTAGGAGATTGGATCTCCTAGGGCCGGCCACCCCCCCTTGGCCCTCCTATATATAGTGGGGGAGAGGAGGGACTTCATACTTGAACGCCTTGGCCTTTGGTTGCCTCCTTCTCCCTCCCCAACACCTCCTCAACCTCCATAGTGCTTAGCGAAGCTCTGCCGGAGTACTGCAGCTCCATCAACACCACGCCGTCGTGCTGCTGCTGGTGCCATCTCCCTCAACCTATCCTCCCTCCCTTGCTGGATCAAGAAGGAGGAGACGTGGCTGTTCCGTACGTGTGTTGAACGCGGAGGTGCCGTCCGTTCGGCGCTGGTCATCGGTGATTTGGATCACGTCGAGTACGACTACATCATCATCGTTCTTTTGAACGCTTCCGCTCGCGATCTACAAAGGTATGTAGATGCATCTAATCACTCGTTGCTAGATGAACTCCTAGATGATCTTGGTGAAACGAGTAGGAAAATTTTTGTTTTCTGCAACGTTCCCCAACAGTAAATATGCTCAATATCTACTCAAATCATCTGTGAAGTAAGAACATAACGATATCCACTACATGCCTCAGCACTCATTGGATTGCACACATCAAAATGTATTACTTCCAACAAGTTGCTTTCTAGTTCCATTTTACTGAAAACGAGGCTTTCAGTCATCTTGCCCATGTGGTATGACTTGCATGTCTCAAGTGATTCAAAATCAAGTGAGTCCAAACGGTCCATTTGCATGGAGTTTCTTCATGCATATACACCAATAGACATGGTTCGCATGTCTCAAACCTTTCAAAACAAGTGAGCCCAAAGATCCATCAACATGGAGCTTCTTCATGCGTTTTATACCGATATGACTTACGTGGCAGTGCCACAAGTAGATGGTACTATCATTACTATCTTTTGGCATGAACATGTGTATCACTACGATCGAGATTCAATAAACCATTCATTTCAGGTGCAAGACCATTGAAGGTATTATTCAAATAAACAGAGTAACCATTATTCTCTTTAAATGAATAACCGTATTGCGATAGTCATAATCCAGTCATGTCTATGCTCAATGCAAACACCAAATAACAATTATTTAGGTTTTAATACCAATCTCGATGGTAGAGGGGGCGTACGATATTTGATCATATCAACATTGGAAACACTTCCAACACATATCGTCAGCTCACCTTTAGCTAGTCTCCGTTTATTCCGTAGCTTTTATTTCGAGTTACTAACACTTAGCAACCGAACCGGTATCTAATACCCTGGTGCTACTAGGAGTACTAGTAAAGTACACATTAACACAATGTATATCCAATATACTTCTATCGACCTTGCCAGCCTTCTCATCTACCAAGTATCTAGGGTAATTCTGCTCCAGTGGCTGTTCCCCTTATTACAGAAGCACTTAGTCTCGGGTTTGGGTGCAACCTTGGGTTTCTTCACTAGAGCAGCAGCTGATTTGCCGTTTCATGAAGTATCCCTTCGTGCCCTTGCCCTTCTTGAAACTAGTGGTTTCACCAACCATCAACAATTGATGCTCCTTCTTGATCTCTACTTTTGTGGTGTTAAACATCGCGAATATCTCAAGGATCATCATATATGTCCCTAATATATTATAGTTCATCACGAAGCTCAAGCAGCTTGGTGGTAATGACTTCGGAGAAACATCACTATCTCATCTGGAAGATCAACTCCCACTCGATTCAAGCGATTGTTGTACTCAGACAATCTGAGCACAAGTTCAACAATTGAGCTTTTCTCCCTTAGTTTGCAGGCTAAGAAAATCGTCGGAGGTCTTATACCTCTTGACGTGGGCACGAGCCTGAAATCCCAATTTCAGCTCTCGAAACATCTCATATGTTTCGCGACGTTTCAAAACGTCTTCGGTGCCTCAACTCCAAACCGTTTAACTGAACTATCACGTAGTTATCAAAATGTGTATGTCAGATGTTCGCAACATCCACAGACAACGTTCGAGGTTCAGCACACTGAGAGGTGCATTAAGGACATAAGCCTTCTATGAAGCAATGAGGACAAACCTCAGTTTACGGACCTAGTCCGTATAATTACTACTATCAACTTTCAACTAAATTTTCTCTAGGATCATATCTAAACAGTAGAACTGAAGCACGAGCTACGACATAATTTGCGAAGACCTTTTGACTATGTTCAGGATAAACAAGTTCATCTTATGAACTCCCACTCAGATAGACATCCCTCTAGTCATCTAAGTGATTACATGATCCGAGTCAACTAGGCCATGTCCGATCATCACGTGAGACGGACTAGTCAACATCGGTGAACATCTTCATGTTGATCGTATCTTCTATACGACTCATGCTCGACCTTTCGGTCTTCTGTGTTCCGAGGCCATGTCTGTACATGCTAGGCTCGTCAAGTCAACCTAAGTGTTTGCATGTGTAAATCTGTCTTACACCCGTTGTATGTGAACGTTGGAATCTATCACACCCGATCATCACGTGGTGCTTAGAAACAAACGAACTGTCGCAACGGTGCACAGTTAGGGGGAACACTTTCTTGAAATTTTAATGAGGTATCATCTTATTTACTACCATCGTTCTAAGCAAATAATATGTATAAACATGATAAACATCACATGCAATCAAATAGTGACATGATATGGCCAATATCATATTGCTCCTTTTGATCTCCATCTTCGGGGCTCCATGATCATCATCGTCACGGGCATGACACCATGATCTCCATCATCATGATCTCCATCATTGTGTCTCCATGAAGTTGTCTCGCCAACTATTACTTCTACTACTACAGCTAACGGTTAGCAATAAAGTAAAGTAATTACATGACGTTTATGTTGACACGCAGGTCATAAATAAATTAAGACAACTCCTATGGCTCCTGCCGGTTGTCATACTCATCGACATGCAAGTCATGATTCCTATTACAAGAACATGATCAATCTCATACATCACATATATCATTCATCACATCCTTTTGGCCATATCACATCACATAGCATACCCTGCAAAAACAAGTTAGACGTCCTCTAATTGTTGTTTGCATGTTTTACGTGGCTGCTATGGGTTTCTAGCAAGAACGTTTCTTACCTACGCAAAAACCACAACGTGATATGCCAATTGCTATTTACCCTTCATAAGGACCCTTTTCATCAAATCCGATCCGACTAAAGTGGGAGAGACAGACACCCGCTAGCCACCTTATGCAACTAGTGCATGCCAGTCGGTTGAACCAGTCTCACGTAAGAGTACGTGTAAGGTCGGTCCGGGCCGCTTCATCCCATAATGCCACCGAATCAAGATTGGACTAGTAACGGTAAGCATATTGAACAATATCAACGCCCACAACTACTTTGTGTTCTACTCGTGCATAGAAACTACGCATAGACCTAGCTCATGATGCCACTGTTGGGGAACGTAGCATAAATTCAAAATTTTCCTACGTGTCACCAAGATCTATCTATGGAGTCATCTAGCAACGAGGGAGGAGTGGATCTACATACCCTTGTAGATCGCGCGCGGAAGCGTTCAAGAGAACGGGGTTGATGGAGTCGTACTCGTCGTGATCCAAATCACCGATGATCCTAGCGCCGAATGGACGGCACCTCCGCGTTCAACACACGTACGGAGCAGCGACGTCTCCTCCTTCTTGATCCAGCAAGGGGGAAGGAGAGGTTGATGGAGATCCAACAGCACGACGGCGTGGTGGTGGAAGTAGCGGGATTCCAACAGGGCTTCGCCAAGCGCTGCGGGAGGAGGAAGATGTGTCGTGGGAGGGAGAGGGAGGCGCCAGGGCTTGGGTATGGTTGCCCTCCCTTCCCCCCACTATATATAGGGCCAATGGAGAGGGGGAGGGCGTAGCCTTGCCCCTTCCTCCAAGGAAGGGTGCGGCCAAGGGGGGAGTCCCTCCTCCCCAAGGCACCTAGGAGGTGCCTTCCCCTTTTAGGACTCTTCCTTTCCCTCTTCTCTTGGCGCATGGGCCTCTTAGGGCTGGTGACCTTGGCCCATATAGGCCAAGGCGCACCCCCTACAGCCCATGTGGCCCCCCGGGGCAGGTGGCCTCACCCGGTGGACCCCCGGGACCCTTTCGGTGGTCCCGGTACAATACCGGTGACCCCGAAACTTGTCCCGATGGCCGAAATAGCACTTCCTATATATAATTCTTTACCTCCGGACCATTCCGGAACTCCTCGTGACGTCCGGGATCTCATCCGGGACTCTGAACAACTTTCGGGTTACCGCATACTAATATCTCTATAACCCTAGCGTCACCGAACCTTAAGTGTGTAGACCCTACGGGTTCGGGAACCATGCAGACATGACCGAGACGTTCTCCGGTCAATAACCAACAGCGGGATCTGGATACCCATGTTGGCTCCCACATGCTCCATGATGATCTCATCGGATGAACCACGATGTCAAGGACTTAATCAATCCCGTATACAATTCCCTTTGTCTATCGATACGATACTTGCCCGAGATTCAATCGTCGGTATCCCGATACCTTGTTCAATCTTGTTACCGGCAAGTCTCTTTACTCGTTCCGTAACACATCATCCCGTGATCAACCCCTTGATCACATTGTGCACATTATGATGATGTCCTACCGAGTGGGCCCAGAGATACCTCTCCGTCACACGGAGTGACAAATCCCAGTCTCGATTCGTGCCAACCCAACAAACACTTTCGGAGATACCCGTAGTGTACCTTTATAGCCACCCAGTTACATTGTGACGTTTGGCACACCCAAAGCACTCCTACGGTATCCGGGAGTTGCACAATCTCATGGTCTAAGGAAATGATACTTGACATTAGAAAAGCTTTAGCATGCGAACTACATGATCTTGTGCTATGCTTAGGATTGGGTCTTGTCCATCACATCATTCTCCTAATGATGTGATCCCGTTATCAACGACATCCAATGTCCATGGCTAGGAAACCGTAACCATCTATTGATCAACGAGCTAGTCAACTAGAGGCTTACTAGGGACATGGTGTTGTCTATGTATCCACACATGTATTTGAGTTTCCTATCAATACAATTCTAGCATGGATAATAAACGATTATCATGAACAAGGAAATATAATAATAACTAATTTATTATTGCCTCTAGGGCATATTTCCAACAGAGCACGAGACAGCATTCCGAACGCACTTGGGGCATTTTCAGTTCAAGGTGATGCGGTACGGCCTCGCGTACTTTCCCGCAACGTTCCAGGGAGTGGTCGACACAGTGCTCAAGCCAGTACTTCACCACGGGGTTTTGGCATTCATGGATGACATCTTAATCCACTCTGAAGAGCTGGAAGAACATCGACAGCTGCTGAAACGTGTCTTGCAGTTGCTGGCCGAGAAGGATCTCAAGGCCAAGATGTCGAAATGCATGTTTGCCCAACAGGAAATCAGTTACCTGGGACATGTTATCAGCGACAAAGGGGTGGCCACAGACAAGAGCAAGATCCAAGCTGTTCAAGAATGGCCGCAGCCGCAGAACGTCAAAGAGTTACGTGGATTCTTGGGATTGGCGGGTTATTATCGCAAATTCGTTCGCTTCTTTGGAGTACTCAGCAAACCCCTCACTGAAATGCTGAAGAAAGGAGCACTTTTCGTCTGGACGCCAACGGCCGAAGCCGCGTTCTCTGCGCTGAAACAAGCCCTGGTGCAAGCTCCAGTGCTCGCACTACCCGATTTTCGCAAGCAGTTCGTCATCGAAACGGACGCGAGTGCCACGGGAATTGGCGCCGTCCTGATGCAAGGAGGACATCCAGTTGCGTATCTCAGCAAAGCTTTGGCTCCCCGCAATCTAGGCCTCTCGGCGTACGAAAAAGAGTGTCTGGCCTTGCTTCTGGCCATCGACCACTGGCGGCCCTACCTGCAACATTCAGAGTTTGTGGTTCGCACAGATCAAAAAAGCCTGTTGAACTTGACAGATCAACGACTCAATACCCCAATTCAGCAACGGGCGTTTACAAAACTGATCGGCCTGCAATATACCATCCAGTACAAGACAGGAGTCACAAATCGAGCAGTAGATGCGCTGTCGCGACGCGAGCACACATCAGAAACAGAGATGGCAGCGATAGCAGTATGTAAACCTACGTGGTTGGAAGCTATCAAACGCAGCTATCAAGCAGATCCAGCGGCGCAGCAGCGTATGACAAAGCTAGCCCTAGCGCCGGACAGCGAGCCTGAGTACACTTTGCAGGATGGCATCCTGCGCTTCCGAGGGAGAGTGTGGATTGGGGAAGATACTGACATCCAACAACACTTGATCCGAGCCCTACATGACAGTGCTGCGGGGGGACATTCAGGCTTCCATGCCACCTACAACAGAGTCAAACGGCTGTTCGCGTGGAAGGGCATGAAACTGCAGATCAAGACCCTGGTACGCAACTGTATGGTGTGTCAGTAAGCAAAAACGGAGCGTATATCGCCAGCGGGGCTCCTTCAACCACTGCCAATACCTCAAAAACCATGGTCAGTCATCTCGCTTGACTTCATTGAGGGTTTGCCTCGCTCAGGAGGGTACGACACTGTCTTGGTGGTAGTTGACAAGTTCTCCAAATACGCGCATTTTCTGCCTTTGACTCACCCATTCACAGCTCTCCAAATTGCCAAAGTATTTATGAAGGAAATTTTCCGGCTCCACGGCTTACCTCTAGCCATCATATCAGATCGGGACCGGATTTTTACGGGGCAGGTGTGGCAAGAACTGTTCAAACTCTGCCGGACAGACCTACGTCTCAGCTCATCATACCACCCCCAGATAGACGGGCAAACTGAACGTGTCAACCAGTGTCTAGAAGGATACCTCAGGTGCGCAGTCCACTCCTGCCCTGGCAACTGGTCCAAATGGCTGTCTCTCGCAGAATACTGGTATAATACATCTTTTCATTCGGCTCTGAGCAAGACTCCATTTGAAGTCATCTACGGCCACCTTCCCCGGGAGTTTGGCGTCGCACGGATCGACGAATGTGCAGTCCCTGATCTTGCAGCATGGCTCCAGGAAAGAGAAGTGATGCTTGAGCACTTGCAGCAACAGCTCAAGCGCGCGCAGGACCGCATGAAAGTTTAGGCTGACCGCCACCGTACAGACAGAGAATTTGCGGTGGGGGATGCAGTGTTGCTCAAATTGCAGCCTTTCATCCAGTCATTAGTGGCACAGCGGCCGCACCAGAAGCTCGCCTTCCGCTACTATGGCCCATACAGAGTGTTGGCTCGAGTCGGCGCAGTGGCATACAAACTCCAATTGCCTGCTTCCAGCCGTATCCACCCGGTGGTGCATGTCTCACAACTGAAAAAGGCCTTTGGAGCCACGGTACCAGTAAGTCCTAATCTTCCTCCAGATAACTCGATTTTGCAGACAGAACATGTTCCGGAGCTGGTGCTCGACCGCAAGATGGTGCACGTGGCCGGCGACACACGCCCTCGCATTCGGGTGCAATGGAGCAACCTTCCCTCGTCGCTGTCAACTTGGGAAGATCCAGTGGCGCTGCAGCAGCGGTTCCCCTCTACGCCGCCTTGTCACGGCTGTCACGGCTACCCCACCAGCCGCGACGGCCCCACCGGCCAGTGGGGCGACCGAGCCACGACCGGACGGAGCTGACGGAGCCCAGACAAGTGGAAAGGAGGCGATCGGTGGACCCGCGTAGTCAGGGCGCGTGTGTGTGTGGCCTGCGTGCCGTGGGTATTTCTAGGCGCTTCTGAGAGAGAGTTGGCATCGAGAATTATGACGTCAAATTGATTAAGAGAAGCTGATCTTCTCCTCTAGCCTCCTTCGTCCTCCTTCCCCACCTAACCTCTTCTTGGATCTAGATCGGGACCCTTACATTATGGCACTCTGTTTTTGTAACAGTAATGCAGATGGTCCCTTTCTATGCTGAATACACAGAGCGTAAAGACTGAAGAGATGTCAGTGTCATTATGCAGCTTAAAATCTAATGGACATAATTATTTCCTTATTTTGTTTAGGGGAGAGAACAGAATGATTCTGTCTGTAGCTAAGACTAAGCACTCCTTAAGTTTGATGTTTGTCACTAGCTACTACCTATACACCCAACCCCTAGTGTGTCCATAATGTCCTATTTGGCCAAGACTAGATAGACGAGGACTCCGCAAAGCCTACTTTGAGAGCTGGGTGTACACCAAGCACCCTTTGGTTACACTTGGCAAACGCTTTACCGAGCGGATATGGGCCATCGTTAAGTATTCCTGGTACTCGGCAAATTCCTGGATTCTAGTAGTGGCTATGTGTGGTTGTGCTCAGCAAAACCAAAAATGGCTACGGCCGCCACCATCTGTAAGAGCCAGAGGCGCGCCTCCTCTATGAGGCCGAGTATCCGGCGCCCCTGGACATGTGTGTGCCGGGGGCGTGGAGGCTGAGCGCCGGCGGCGTCCCGGTGCCACCGGTGTCCGAAGGGGCGGCACGGCGGGGCGAAATAGCCCGCATCCGCTCGTCCCTGACAGAGGAGTAGCAGAACGAGCCAAGGTACGCCGTCAACAGCAAAATGATGTGGACGATGTACTTGGAGCGCCGTCGCCAAGAGCAGATCACCTCCGTCAACGGCATCATCCCCCGCGGCCGCCTCAACGCCGACGGGCAGCGCGAGTGGTGGGGCGAGCCAGGCCGCACCCTCGAGGTTGTCCTCGACCACATCGAGACCGGCAACGTGCCGCGTCTCGAGTACCTGCGGCGGCCGTCCTTCGCTCGCTGCCGTGGCAGCTCCTGTATGCCGCAGCGAATGGAGCCGGGGACGTCCTCGTCGTCGGGCTCCAACTCACCGGCGCTCCGCCCGGTCAAGCCAGAGCCGGAGGAGACGCCGCTCCGGCGCCGCACCTGCAGCGACGCCCTCGTCATCAACGAGGGTGCCCGCCCCTCCCCGCGCTCCCTCCGCCTAGTCCGGCCGAAGCACGAGCCGGGCCTCCTCCCCGTGAAGCCGGAGCACGTTCACATGGTGGCCCTCGACGACGAGGCCGCCATAAAATGGGCGGAGGACTACGTCCGCGAGCAGGTGCGCCGCCCGCGCTGGGCATACGTGGAGCTCCAAGCCCGGCGCCGCGGGCGCGAGGAGGGCGGTGTCATCGTCCTCGACAGCGACGAGGAGGATGAGGCCGGGCCGTCCAGTGCCCCACCGCGCGCCGACGACCCTGGCCAGGGGTGCAGCAGGGACGACGGCGGCTCCCGCGAGGCGCGCGATGACGACGACGATGACGACTACACCCGTTTCTACAGGCTTCTCGGCATGTAGATGGCGGGCGATGGACGCGGCGTTGTGGCTAGGCGTAGCTTGGCGTAGTAGTAGGCGTAGTTTGCATGTTTTATCTTTTTTGTACCAATTTTAGTGAAATTTCGTCGAGTTCGTGCCAAATCGCCGAGTTTGCACAAATTTGTACGAGATATCGCCAACCTGGGGAGCGACGACTAGGAATGGAGTCGCCCCCACGCGCCAAGCTAGCGCCGGTTCGCCCCTAGGCGGCTCTTTTTCGGTGCCCTGGGGGGCCGAACGGCTGGAGATGCTCTGATGTTGCTTTTATCTTGTGGTCGCATGTAGAAATGCATTGACCACTTTATTGTTTATTAAGTAGGCATTTGTTCTAAAGAGCTACCTTGTGACCTCAAAAGAAGTTCGTGTGAATTATTTTATATAATGATTATGTGAGTTTGTTGTTAAACATTGAGACTTGAAATGCATGTTTGTGTATTGTATATATATTTTTGCGACAGGGATTCGGGTGAAAGCAGTACAAAAGTTGTCTAGGAACGGATCTTTTTTTTTTGACTATTTACTGTAGAGCAACAGCCCCACAGTCCTTTTATTCCAGAAATTTTTGCCCAGGCATGTTTAAATCCGCTCCCACCGGGAGTCGAACCCAAGACCTGGGGTGCTACTAATTAAGGTTGCTGCAACCACTAGGCTACAGTAGTTGGCTATGGCAGCTTTGCTGAGAGCCACTCTCGGCAAAGTGGCATGCGCTGGCGGTTGGCTGCGGCAGTTTTGCCGAGAGCCACTCTCGACAAAGAGCTGATGGAACCAGCCGACGTGAAAGTCACTTTATATTGCCGGGTGGTACTGTTTGGTTCTCGGCAAAGTCTTTGCCGAGTGCCCGTGTCCTGGCTCTCGGCAAATTCCTGTTTGCCGGAGAGGTGTACGCCGGGTGGCTTTTGCCGAGTGCAGCACTCGGCAAAGGCTTTGCCACCGGTTCTTGGCCCTTTACCGAGTGTCCGTGGCACTCGGCGTATAGCTCGATTCCAGTAGTGGTACGTGAATGGAAGACGTCATAATTGTAGGTTTTTTTTAATCATACTTGCATATACGGTAATACTCCCTTCATTCCTTTATATAAGCTGTATTTATCTTTTTGATAAAACTCCGCAATGTAAGGGGCATTTCTTCTCATTTCTCGTAATTCTGGTTTTAACCCTTCAGAAAGGAAAGTATCTCTGCCGATTGCGTGTATCTTTTCCTTTCCTAGCAAAATGATTTACTTGACGCTAATCAACAAATTATCCAAGGGTAATTTCGTCCTAATAGGAGATCGTGTGCACACCAACAAGAGAGCACCAGGGCATGGACAAAGTAAACTGGTAATTCCCTACTCGTCCGACGCCCGGGAGGGTCAATAGCCCCATGCTAACGAAGCAACAAGCAAGATATCTAGACCCAGAGCCGAAGAAATTAGTAAGTGACAGAGCCGGCGATGGATAGATAGGAGCAAACTAGGTAATTGTCACGCATCATGCAGGTAGCTGAAGAAATGTTTCGCTTTCTTTGTGGAAGACCTAGAAGCAAGCACTCTGTCAAATTCTGCATGTACACTTCAAATGTAGTTCAAAACCTGTCATGCTGTACAAAATCCCTTCCTTATGAACATGTAATATACGAATAAAATTCTACTCCCTCCGCCCCGAAGTGTCGCTGATTTAGTATAAAGTTATCCTCCGTCTCAAAGTAAGTGTCGCTGATTTAGTATTTAGTGACATTTATTTTGGGACGAAGGGAGTACTTTATATGAGTGTTACTGCAGGTTAAACATCAAATGGGGCCAGGGCATCTCTAACTGATTGCCTATAATCGGTTTTTCGAAAAGGAGCGCTTTATTACTTAAAAGATTTAAGCATTACATCCGGCCTCTGCATTACTAAGATGCACACAGCCAAAAAATGTATTCTCACACAAATGAATGATCAAAAGGCGAAATACAAAAACATGAAGAGTCCGTATAACGCCTAAAGCGGAGGGGGGTCAATCCTAAGACCATGTTGCCATCCATGCTGGGTAAAAGTATCCCTCGCCGTAGCCTCCAATCGCGTACACACCTCCGTAAACAGGTCTCGATTCTACACGCGTTGTAGAGAGGACCATAAACGAAGAGTCCCGGTACATCTGTAGATAACCTGCCTATAATCGGTTAGTAGCAACAGTTGCTGCTGCTGCGCGCTCTGCAAGGGATCCAACGTCCCTTCCTGCAGGAACAACTGAAAGAAGCATGTCTGAATTAAATGGAAGCTGCGATGAACGGGGTTTGGCATACCCTCATGTGCATCCAGAGCACTGCTCGTTGTGTGACAGCGGCCCGATCAACATTGTATCCTACTCACATGGTTGTTGGCTTTGTTTGGTACCACTAATGGTTTGCTTCTGGGGCAGACTATGATTTCGTAGCTACGACAGTCAATAGAGCAGGAAGATCTGAAGCCAGAATGCGTAGAGGACACAGGACAGGTGCTCGGCGCCACCGGCTCCTGGTACAGTGGTGCTGGCTGAACAGGGGCCAGCTTCGGCTCAAATCGAAGTGGTTTTGTCACAAAATTTGCAATGTTTAAATGGAATGTTTGATTTGAAGGTACAATATAGATACAATCATTTATCCATGTTTTGGAAAAGCAAAGGCAGATGTCAATATACTGGTACAAATAGGAGGTTTAACAAACACCTTGGCTTCAATTTTGTGGCTGCATCGCCTTGGTTAACACATACAAGTATAAGAAAACAACGAATGGTAAGAAATAGTTCTGTATGAAGAAATGAAACTGATACCTGAAAACCAGCCAATGGACCTAGTCATAAAATTTCCAAACCAAGGTAGGACGATTGGGGTGCTCCTTCATTGCTTTCTCCATAGCAGCTTTCAGCTCAAGTTTCGCATCCTTATCATGCTCAATGCAAAGATGGTGCAAGCTGGGCAAAGCTCCCAGTATCTCCACGTCTTGCTCCATGATCGTGTCCATGGGGATGTATAGTTTCTCGAGCTTGATGAGCGAGGCCATCCATGCCGGAACCTTTGAGACCACACCCCCATGGATGGTAAGCTCCCGAAGGCCACACGAAGGATCGGGGAACCATGGACCCTCAAAGTACTCGTTGGTTGCCTCATTCATGTCGATGTGCAAAGACTCGAGGCCAGCTTTGCTGAGCTCACAGATGGAATATATCAACTTCTCCGCATACTCCTCCCAATTGTCTCCAGAATCATAGCTGTTGAATAATATGCTCAGCTTCCTCAGATTTTTCAATTGGCCAAGCCTCTCGAGAAACTGTATTGACTGAGTATAGACATTGAGACCTTCCAACACCCACAGTACCTGCATTTCTGCGACTTCATCCGTCACTGTTACATAATCATCCACAGATAGAGTTACATAACAGGTCAACTGTTGTTGGATGATCACAGGGATTTCCATTACTTTGTTGTATCCATATATGTCAATCTCTAGATGCCGCAGCCTTGCCACTTGTTCTGGAAGCTTTGTGAGGGCATGGGCATGCTTGAACCTCAAGTACTTGAGGTGCCACAAATTGCCAACACCAGCAAGGTGATCATCTTCTAACTGCAAACACTCATTGAAGTCCAGAACACGCAAGAGTTGACACTCCAATAAAGATGGGATTTTTGCATTACTGCCAAACACATGGAGTGAACGGGCATGAGATACATCGAGACCCAGTGGAATCTCTCCATCATTCTGCAAAGACACTCGACGAACCTTGCCCTTTGAGTCAGGATTTACAACACCAGGTACACCTATTACAGTAACAAAGTTCTCTTCGACGGCCTTGGATACAATGAAATCAAAAATAGTGTCATGAAGTCGGCAACTCTCCACCTGATCACCAAATGTCCTGTCTATCTCCATAGGTCGGATCAAGCTCCTATTGATGAGCTCATTGAAACACATCTCTCCAGACTCATGCAATGTATACCCATCCCTCTTGTGAATGAATCCCTAGCCAATCCACCTCCTTATCAGATTCTCCTTCTCGATAGCATGATCCTTCGGAAATATACTCAGGTACAGTAGGCAAGTTTTGAGATGAGGAGGAAGATCCATGTAACTAAGGGATATTATATTTACCATGTCTTTGATGGTACTATTTCTTAGGGCATGACCAATTGAATCATTCACTTGCTCCCATAGTTCCTTTTCACTTTCTCTATGAGCCAATACACCTAATATAACAATGATTGCCAAAGGTAAGCCAGCACATTTATCCAAGATTTGGCCAAAAATTCCTTCAAGGTGTGAAGGGCATTTTTCTTGGGAGTTGAATAGTCTTTCGTAGAAAAGTTTCCTCGAGTGCACCATACTAAGAGGCCTTATATTGTATATATGGCCATGGAAAGAGGAACAACATGATTGGGCGACATCATCTATACGAGTGGTGATCATTACGTTACTGTTAGAACTGATTGTGGGAAATACACACTTGATAGCCTTCCATGTTTCCACATCCCATATATCATCAACTACAATAAAGTACCTGCAAAAATATATAAATAAAATTAATTCTACCAAAAAAAGAGATAGCAATGGAGATTCAATACATCTTGAATCATATACTTGTTTGGTCACATGGTCAGGACAAGTTCCAATGGAATTTGCACTAGAATGGACAACTCACTAGTTGTTTCCACTAGTACATTGTGATGCCCCAAGAAATATAAATAATTTACAAGCTAAATCCCCCCCGGAAAGGTAAACTCTTCATTTGGTATTTACACCGAGGGGTGATCTAAACAAGGGACAACATTGCTAGGCCTAACTGGCATGTGAGTAATCAATGATTTCTTTGTTATAAAGATGAAACAACTAAACATCTCTTCTTCAAATGTTAGCTCAGCTCGAAGCATAAATGCCATTCATGTTGCTTCTAAATAGTATCTGCCTTAGTGTTATGGATGTGTTCTTGGTCACGAGAGAAATAGCAAAACTGCCTGTCTAGATCAAAAATTCAAAATACATTGACGTAGCCACTTCTCTAAGCATGCATGCCGACATAGGTGTCGCGGTAATCACAAAAGTTTGATTGCTGTGTTAAGGGGTAAGGCTAAGCTATCTTTCTCGTTAAGAAAGCGATCCATCCTAAGAGACTAAGAGATCAGCATCATACTAATGACTGTGTTGGGGGTACCGATTTCCTCCTGCTTTGTGTGCGTGCCATTGACTCCTTTAATGGGTCGAAACCTACTTAGTTCTCATTTTTGTTTCATCTATACAAGAAAACAAGGATTTGTGTTTAGGTTATGATTCTACCAGATATGTCTTTTTTATTCCATCAAAAACTATTTTACGGTATAGGCGCTTATGACCTCCCCCTCTATTCCTTGCGGTAATGATTCTTTTGGAATTATGACCTTTATCACAACGGTGCCGTCCATGGATCAAATTATTTCTTGCAGTCAAGCTTTGTTCTGCCTTTGCACTCAAGGACCAATGTCCGTCTGGCCCGACGAAACCTTTGCACGCCTCCATTACCTTTTAGGAGGCCTACGCCCCATGGAAAATGTCTACCCGAGACTGTCCCTTGACCCGCGGTTGAAGCTTATCCGTAGAGAAGTTATGTTACAGAAGTAGGAGAAAATCTATCTACATTTTCAGTCACTTGCATTAGTAGATCCAAGGCATACAGTTACCAACTCGCCCCGGGTGGGTTCTAGGAATGAGAGCACTTATCTATCAAGGGGCTTTAGCACTAAGGGCGAGCGAGAAACTAAATCGAGTGATTTTTTTTTTCACCAGCGCCCTTTTTTTTGCGGGTACTAAGAGTCCTCTCAATACCAACCAGCAAACATCATCATTTGGCTGGGTCTTGTCGGTATCAACAACAAGAAAGAAGAACCATATTACTGGATAGCTAGCAAAACAAATAAAATTGTTAGGATTCGAAGAAGTGGTACCTTTTGTTTTTGAGGAACTCCAAAATCATGTTGATAAGTTGTGGTAAGTCCTCCATACCAGGGGAATATTTCTTATTTAGCTGACTGTAAATGGCATGCATAACTTTGATGATGTCTGGATTTTGTGACACAGATATAAAAACATGACACTCAAAATATTCTTTGAGATCCTGGTACACTTGATTTGCGAGGGTTGTCTTGCCCAGTCCTCCAAGCCCAACAACAGCCACTATGTTTGGTTGCTGTTGCGTAGAGTCACAATCGGCCAACAGTTGAACGAGCTCTTTCTTGTGTCTATCGACATCAACAAGCTTGGACATATCCTCGAACATGTCAAGAGCTCTGGGATCAATGTTGGACGCATTGCTAGCGCTGGAGGCGACGGCCTAGTGGATCTTGTACCTTTTGGCTACATGGACTAGTTGTTTCTTCTTCAGTTCATCGATAGCCTTCACGATCTGATGGTGAGCCTTGGTCCGGTCCAGCATGACCTTAATCTTGTCCATGAATCCGTTCGGCTTGGCGGGGGGTTTGTCGCCGCCGACGGGAGCCATTAACTCGTCGAGGTCGTCCTCAATGTCGTAGGACAGCTCCCGCACCTCCTTCATCCAGGCCTTGTCCTGCGTGCTGGGATCCTCCTCCGTCGATTTCATGAGGACGAACGCTTCTATGGCGGCGAGCTCACTGGTGTGGAGCTCGACCTCGCTGCGCACCCCATGGGAGAGTTTGGAGTCGTCGCTGAGCAAGGCGGCAAGCTTTCCAAGGACGGGTTGCAGCGCCCCGGTCGCTGCGCTCACTAGAGCCTCCTTCATTGCTTGCGCTCGGTAGTCGGATATCGATCCGTTTGTTTTCTCTGTATGCACAACCAAATCCATCAGCAATAAATCCGCTGATATGATGATGATTACACTTGTTAACACTGAGTGATCTAGGATTATGAAACAGGGTGGCCCACCTTAAAAAATAGTTTGACAACATATACTACGTCATGCCAAAATACTACTCACTCAGTCCCATAATATAAAATGTTTTTGCAACATGTTTTAGCTTGTAAAAACGTCTTATATTGTCGGACGGAGTATCAGTATAAAATTAATTTACCAATAGCACAACAGAAATAGATCAATAATGGTCTTGCAAACATATTAAAATATACAGGAGGCAACTTCAGCATAAAAGAAGCCACATACCTTCATCAAAATAAAAAGCTTAAAAAATCTATGTGTCTGGCCTACACTCTGTTGTCTTCATTTTTCACGATTTCTGCAGTAAAATTTACATTCTAGCAACAAAAATTGGACATTGCCACAATGGACTGCAACAGGGATGAAACATAGGCACATAGGAAAACCTGTCCTAATTAGTCGATCAATCGTGAGTTCGATCGTGATTGATCCTGGCGTAATGAATCATGAATTGGGGACAGAGAAAGTGACATACCTACATCGGTCGGACTGCTGGATAGGATTAGGATAGCTAGCTGCTGCTGCTGCACACCGTGGGGCTCCTGGGCAGCTGCGGACTGTGGACTCCGGTAGGCGTCTCCCTGATGCGGCGGTGGTCCGATCGAGTGGATCAAATGGATTCCCTCCCCTGGATCCCAGCGCTGCTCTGATGAGTGGGCAGGGCGGCGGATCGAGCAATGGAGCGCTAGGTAGGTAATCTTCGGGAGGAAGAAGAAACAGGGAGGGACGACTGGGAAGTTGACGGCAAGTCGCCGACCTGCCCTGGTGGGAAATATCTCTGAGTTGATTATTCAACCTCTTTAAAGACACAAGCTAGTGGTACCACTAATTGGTGCACCCAGATTGATACATTGATGCGATGGGGTTATCACCACTACTATAGAGTATAGACCACCGGGGATTTTTCAAATAAATAAAACAAAATGTTCTTTTCTCAAATATTCTTTCCGTACCAAAATAAGTGTTTCAACCTTAGTAGTTGAGACACTTATTTTGAGATGTAGTGAGTATAAAAAAGGCTAGATGCATCTCAATGAACAGTGGGCTCTCTCAATGACATGTGGGCCTAGGGGCCACTCGCAGCCTTCTTTTTCTACCTCTGGCTCTCGGCTTCTCTCTCCCTCTTGCCCGTGGTAGTGCGTGGCGTGCACGATACCAGTGGAGAGAGCCCTCCCATCACGGGCTAGCACCTCGTCAACACCGCTCCTGGATTCGTCTCCTGGCTGTTGGAATAAGCCACGGTGGTGGTGACCAGTGTGTGTGCGCGTGTGATGGCCGTGCCGAGTCCGTAGGTGTGTTCTCGAGTCTGCGTGTATGCCCCGGTGGCGCGTGAGTCCGTGCTCGCGTTCGTGTCCATGGTGGTGGTCTAGGTCAGGCAATGGGTGTTCCGGACTTCAACAAGAGAGTGAGGGTGCGGCTGGAGGTGTTCCGGACTTCAACAAGACTGGCTGCCAGTGGTTGAACGACGTGTGGTTCTCCTAGACCTTGCTCACCGTACACTGAGCTCGGTCTATACAAGACTACGGCGCTGCTTCTCCCAATTCACACCATGCTGCTCTACGATCTCTTCGGTTATGATGAGCTGGAGCCGGAGTCTCTTGGTGATGCCCTGTTCTTGATGGCGCTGCGGTGGCTTCTCACTGCACTACTGACCATGCTGATCGGTGCGTCGCCCTACTTACTGCTGCTCATCTTGGAGGATCGAGCTCGCGGCAATGTGGGCCCTGGCGTGGCGGCTCTGCTAATTTATTCTTGGAATTGATTCATTGCATAACACATAGCAAATCAAATTGACTTGGGAATTTTGGATAAACTATCATCTCTAATTGTCTAGATCCAATTAAATCCAGCTGGTGGTACTTATTTAATCCTTGCGATAGCTCGATTCCCCCCACGATGACAGATTTACTCATTTCAAGCGAGAAGGGGCGACAAAATGGTCCGGTCCGGACCACCAGCATGGTCTGATTTTGATTATTATAAATGAACATTATGAACTACTTGATTATTAAGCAGAAAATTTACATCGAATCTTCATAAATTAATGTTGGGGGAAAATTGCGAGGAAAATCAAATAACACATCAATACAGTAGTTCATCTCATTAATTTTCAAATCTTTAGAAATTAATGCTAGATCTGAAAATTTTGGCGACAAGACTGAAATAGGAAGACATAAATGACTATGAGAGGAAGGAGGTGGGAAACCTTCCATATAAATACAATACACATGTATGATAGACCGCCAACCAGATTAAGAATTAGCCATGGCTCGTAAGGTTTTCAACGTTGTGGCATCCATCTTCATATTGGCGCTCCTCATGTCTTGTGGTAATAAGAAGATAATGGTCTCTTCTCCTCATATAGGACTTTTGCTTATTTAAATAAAAAAATTAACTTTTTTCGTTTGTGCAGATGTGGTTCAAAGCACATGCCATGAGTATACCAGCAAGGTCACTTGTCGTGACTCTTCGACATGTCAGACGTGGTGCAAGTACAATGGTGCTGATGGTGGTCACTGCAATAAAGGTTCATGTGTGTGCCTGGATTGCGGGTGGCGCGTGATGGGTTCGACTTGAGTTGTTCCTTTGTATCCAAAAATGTATCTGGTGACAAATGGTCTTCGTGCTCCTTGAATAAATGTGTTACAACAAATCAATCATTGCTTTGATAGATAGTGAATGTGGTTGTACCCTTCATAACCTAGGATTAAAGCCTAGACTAAAGTATTAGAATAAAAATTAACCTTTTTAAAGCTAGAGAGAGAGAGAGAGAGAGAGAGAGAGAGAGAGAGAGAGAGAGAGAGAGAGAGATTCACTAGAGCAGAGGAGCCACCAAAATCGCACCTGAGTCTCTTGGTGGCCATCCAGTCCACACATGCCTCTGGGATGCAGGGAGCAGAGGAGCCGGGAGAGAAAGCTGCCGAGTAGGCGAGGGAATGGTTGTGCCGGCAGCTGTGGTGGAGGTTGCCCGACGCCAATATCTGTAAGTGTTCTATTTCAGCCTGTCGCTATCTAACTAGGGTTCCTGATGCTTGTTCCTTGTTGGGGGTAGTCTGATGCGGAGCACTCGAAAATGGACTCACTGGCAGAGGAGTCTGCATTTTCTACTAATTGATTCCCTTGCATAACACATAGAAAATCAAATAGACTTTTTTGGATTTATTGACCAATTAAATCCAATAAGTGGTACTTACTTATCCCTTACGATTGGTCCATTTCCTCTTCGATGACAGATTTACAAATTTCAAGCTAAAAGGGGCGACAAAATGATCCAGGCCACCGACCCAAACTTATTTTAATTAGTAAATCCCCCATATAAATGAGCATTATGAACTACTTGACTATTAAGCAGAAGATTTATATCGAATCTTCATAATTAATGTCGGGCAGAATCTTTTTGCGAGGAAAATCAAATAACACACACCTCATTAATATTCAAATCTTTAGAAATTCATGCTAGATCGGAAGATTTTGGCGACAAGACTAAAATAGGAAGACATAAATTACTATGAGAGGAAGGAGGTGAGAAACCTTCCATATAAATATAATACGCATGTATGATAGACAGCCAACTAGATTAAGAATTAGCCATGGCTCGTAAGGTTTTCAATGTTGTAGAATTCATCCTCATATTGGCGCTCCTCATATCTTGTGGTAATAAGAATATAATGGCCTCTTGTCTCCATATAGGTATTTTGTTCATTTAAGTAAAAGAAATTAACTTTCTTTCGTTTGTGCAGATGTGGTTCAAAGCACATGCCATATGACTATAAGACCAAAATCCCAGCTACTCATTATAGGTGTTGGGATTCCCGAAGAGGAAGGATGAAGTAGTATAGTAGCAGATAGTATTTTGCTCAGTTGAGAATGAAGGTTTATCGAACCAGTAGAATATGACACACACAACGTGAAGGTACCTGCACACACACAAATAAAATGCTTGCGCCCAACGAAGGCAAGAGGGTTGTCAATCCCCTTCTTCCTACCAATTGCATTGATCAAATCTGGCGGTGAATAGATGTATAAATAAAGTAAAATAAAAAAACAGCGAGCAATTGTAGGATTGTTAGTATTAATGGAAAAGTCAACCCAGAATCCATATTTTCACTAGTGGCATCTTTGTCGTAAGCATAGCAATGGTGGCTAAACAAATTACTGTTGGGCAATTAACAAAATAGCGGATAGTTATGATTGTGATTCTTCATGACATAATTCATATATAGGCATCACGTCCGTGATAAGTAGACCGCTAAACTTACTGCCTTCTACTACTATTACTCCACCCCAAGACCCTATCCAGCAATGCATCTTGAAGTATTAAGTTAATGAAAACACAGTAACGCATTAATCACGATGACATGATGTAGACAGAATACATAATAAGATAAACTAATATGTTCGAACCCCGTCGTTTTGTCCTTAGGAGCAATAATAAAATACGTTCCTTGCAACCTCTCCTGTCATAGAGTAAGTACACCGCAATATTGAACCCACTATTATGCATCACTCATCAACTTGGCCAAATAAAACTTATAGATATTGAAAAGGATACATAGCTATAAACTACACATATACAAATAAGACTCAAATACTTTCAATGAATTATCTGATCATAAACCCACAAGCAATTAGATCCCGACAAACCCACCGCGAGAATTACAACAAATAGATCTCAGAGGAGATCATTGTATCTAAGATCAAGATCAAGAGAGAGAGAGAGAGAGAGAGAGAGAGAAAGCCATCTAGGTAGTGCTATGGACCCGAAGGTCCTGTAAGGAACTACTCACACATTATCATGGATGCGGAAAATTAATGAAAATGGCCTCCGTGGTGGATTCCCCCTCCGACGGAGTACCGAAAAAGGCCTCCAGATGGATTGCAGAAGAACAGACACTTGCGACAGCTATAAAATTGTTTCCGATCGCGCTCCGAGGGTTTTGGAATATTTGGTAATTTATAGTCTAAGATTAGGTCAAACGGAGTACCGGAGGGCCACAAGCCTGCATGGCGCATCTACCCCCCTTTGAGCGCCAGCAGAGCTTGTGGCCCCCTCATATGTGTTCTGGTCTCTCCCCAAAGCTTCTAGGGTATCTTGTAGTCAATAAAAAACACTGTAAAGTTTCATCGTGTTTGGACTTCGTTTGGTATGTTTTTTTGCGAAACAAAAACATGCGAGAAACAGGAACTCGCACTGGGCAGTAAGCTAATAGGTTAGTCCATAGAAATAATATAAAATGACATATAAAAATTTATATAATAGCATGGAACAATAAAAAAATTATAGAAACGTTAAAGACGTATCAATCCCTTGTTGTGACTCTTCGACCTATCATGTGTGGTGCACGTACAACAGTGCTGATGATGGCGACTGCGATGAAGGTTCATGTGTGTGCCTGGACTGTGGGTGGCAAGTGATGGGTTCAACTTGAGCTGTTCCTTTGTATCCAAAATTTTATTTGGTGACTAATGGTCTTGCTGCTCTATGAATAAATGTGTTACAATAAATCAAACATTGCTTTGATAGTTAGTAATTCCGCCTATGTTGTCTCAACATAGCCGGTCCCAAGCCCGGGTAAAGGAGGAGGGTTGTGATAGGCTTGGCGAGCCAACGTAAAAACTCAGCCACTCTTATGGAGATGAAACCCAAAAGATTTTCGTTGGGGCGTAACCCTCTCAGCGACGCGCCACATCGGAACCCGGGTGTGGTGGAAAATGGGCAAGGGCCGGGCCGTCACCCCCCAGGTGGCGCGCCGTATCTTGATCCGGATACGGTGGCAAGTGAGCGAGGATCGGGTCGTCGCATCCTTAGTGGCGCGCTACATCGGCGCCCGGATGTAGTGGAAAATGAGCAAGGGTCTTCGCATTTGACTCGACGAGTGCGAAGGGTAAGGAAGCTAGCCGAGCCTAGGAGGATTCGCTTAGGTAGCTGGAACGTAGGGTCTCTGACAGGGAAGCTTCGGGAGCTAGTTGATGCAGCGGTGAGGAGAGGTGTTGATATCCTTTGCGTCCAAGAAACCAAATGGAGAGGACAGAAGGCGAAGGAGGTGGAGGATACCGGCTTCAAGCTATGGTACACGGGGACGGCTGCAAACAGAAATGGCGTAGGCATCTTGATCAACAAGAGCCTCAAGTATGGAGTGGTAGACGTCAAGAGACGTGGGGAACGGATTATCCTGGTCAAGCTGGTAGTTGAGGACTTGGTTCTCAATGTTATCAGCGCGTATGCCCCGCAAGTAGGCCACAATGAGAACACCAAGAGGGAGTTCTGAGAAGGCCTGGAAGACATGGTTAGGAGTGTACCGATTGGTGAGAAGCTCTTCATAGGAGGAGACCTCAATGGCCACGTGGGTACATCTAACACAGGTTTTGAAGGGGCGCATGGGGGCTTTGGCTATGGCATCAGGAATCAAGAAGGAGAAGATGTCTTAAGCTTTGCTCTAGCCTACAACATGATTGTAGCCAACACTCTCTTTAGAAAGAGAGAATCACATCTGGTGACTTTTAGTAGTGGCCAACACTCTAGCCAGATTGATTTCATCCTCTCGAGAAGGGAACATAGGCGTGCGTGCCTAGACTGTAAGGTGATACCTGGAGAGAGTGTTGTACCCCAGTATAAGCTGGTGGTTGCTGACTTCCGTTTTCGGATTCGTGTCCAGCGGGATAAGCGGGCTAAAGTCGCTAGAACGAAGTGGTGGAAGCTCAAGGGGGAGGTAGCTCAGGCGTTCAAGGAGAGGTTCATTAAGGAGGGCCCTTGGGAGGAAGGAGGGGATGCGGACAATGTGTGGATGAAGATGGCGACTTGCATTCGTAAGGTGGCCTCAGAGGAGTTTGGAGTGTCCAGGGGAAGGAGAACCGAAGATAAGGATACCTGGTGGTGGAATGATGATGTCCAGAAGGCTATTAAAGAGAAGAAAGATTGCTTTAGATGCCTATACCTGGATAGGAGTGCACACAACATAGAGAAGTACAAGATGGCGAAGAAGGCCGCAAAGCGAGCTGTTGGTGAAGCAAGGGGTCGGGCGTATGAGGACCTCTACCAACGGTTAGGCACGAAGGAAGGCGAAAGGGACATCTATAAGATGGTCAAGATCCGAGAGAGGAAGACGAGGGATATTGGCCAAGTCAAATGCATCAAGGACGGAGCAGGCCAACTCTTGGTGAAGGACGAGGAGATTAAGCATAGATGGCGGGAGTACTTCGACAAGCTGTTCAATGGAGAGAATGAAAGCTCTACCATTGAACTGGACGACTCTTTTGATGAGACTAGCATGCGTTTTGTGTGTCGAATCCAGGAGTCTGAGGTCAAGGAGGCTTTAAAAAGGATGAAGGGAGGCAAGGCGATGGGCCCGGATTGTATCCCCATTGAGGTATGGAAAGGTCTCGGGGACATAGCGATAGTATGGCTAACCAGGCTTTTCAATCTCATTTTTCGGGCAAACAAGATGCCAGAAGAATGGAGACGGAGTATATTAGTACCAATCTTCAAGAACAAGGGGGATGTTCAGAGTTGTACTAATTACCGTGGAATTAAGCTGATGAGCCATACAATGAAGCTATGGGAGAGAGTCATTGAGCACCGCTTAAGAAGAATGACAAGCGTGACCAAAAACCAGTTTGGTTTCATGCCTGGGAGGTCGACCATGGAAGCCATTTTCTTGGTACGACAGCTTATGGAGAGATATAGGGAGCAAAAGAAGGACTTGCATATGGTGTTCATTGACTTGGAGAAGGCCTATGATAAGATACCGCGGAATGTCATGTGGTGGGCCTTGGAGAAACACAAAGTCCCAGCAAAGTACATTACCCTCATCAAGGACATGTACGATAATGTTGTGACAAGTGTTCGAACAAGTGATGTCGACACTGATGACTTCCCGATTAAGATAGGACTGCATCAGGGGTCAGCTTTGAGCCCTTATCTTTTTGCATTGGTGATGGATGAGGTCACAAGGGATATACAAGGAGATATCCCATGGTGTATGCTCTTTGCAGATGATGTGGTGCTAGTTGACGATAGTCGGGCGGGGGTAAATAGGAAGTTAGAGTTATGGAGACAAACCTTGGAATCGAAAGGGTTTAGGCTTAGTAGGACTAAAATCGAGTACATGATGTGCGGTTTCAGTACTACTAGGTGTGAGGAGGAGGAGGTTAGCCTTGATGGTCAGGTGGTACCTCAGAAGGACACCTTTCGGTATTTGAGGTCAATGCTGCAGGAGGATGGGGATATTGATGAAGATGTGAACCATCGGATCAAAGCCGGATGGATGAAGTGGCGCCAAACTTCTGGCATCTCTGTGACAAGAGAGTGCCACAAAAACTAAAAGGCAAGTTCTACAGGACGGCGGTTCGACCCGCAATGTTGTATGGCGCTGAGTGTTGGCCGACTAAAAGGCGACATGTTCAACAGTTAGGTGTGGCGGAGATGCGTATATTGAGATGGATGTGTGGCCACACGAGGAAGGATCGAGTCCGGAATGATGATATACGAGATAGAGTTGGGGTAGCATCAATTGAAGAGAAGCTTGTCCAACATCGTCTGAGATGGTTTGGGCATATCCAGCGCAGGCCTCCAGAAGCTCCAGTGCATAGCGGATGGCTAAAGCGTGCGGAGAATGTCAAGAGAGGGCGGGGTAGACCGAATTTGACATGGGAGGAGTCCGTTAAGAGAGACCTGAAGGATTGGGGTATCACTGAAGAGCTAGCTATGGACAGGGGTGCATAGAAGCTTGCTATCCATGTGCCAGAGCCATGAGTTGGTTGCGAGATCTTATTGGTTTCACCTCTAGCCTACCCCAACTTGCTTGGGACTAAAGGCTTTGTTGTTGTTGTTGTTGTTTGCTTTGATAATTAGTGATGGTGGATGTACCCTTAATAACCTAGGATTAAACACGAGTTTAAACTATTAGAATAAAAATGACATTTTAACGAGA
>NC_041392.1:6028201-6100830 GCF_002162155.2 Triticum dicoccoides
GAGAGAGAGAGAGAGAGAGAGATTTACTAGAGCAGAGCAGCCACCTAAATCACACCCGAGTCTTGGTGGCTGTCCGGCCCGCGCTGCACACATGCCGGCAAAGGCGAGGGAATTGTTGTGCCGGCGGCCGTCGCGGAGGTTGCCCAGCGCCAATATCCGTAAGTGTTCGATTTCGATTTGTAGCTAGCTAACTAGGGTTCCTGATGTTTGTTCCTTGTTGGGGGTAGTATGATGCAGAGCACTCCCTGCTCCAACAAAAAAGGATAGCATCCGCCATTAGCGTGATGGAGCAGCGTTTGCTTCGGTCCTCTGCCGAGGAGGAAAATGGTGTCGCTGGGTAGAGGAGTCTGCATTTTCTTAATCTGACATCCACTTGCTGTGCCAATTCTTAGTTCAGACTTCAGACATAGTATGAGTAAAAGAAAAGAAATAAAACTCTGCAAAAAGAAGGACCATATAACATTTTCAACAGTATACAAATCGTTGGAAAAAAATAGCATGCTATACCATGTTGAGAATTGGTTCGCTAAATAAATTAGTGTACAATGTCTCGCTAATAGCAATGCTATAGCGCAATATAGCATGCTAATAGTGTATTTTGTGGCTGGTGCTATTTTATTGCAGCGCGTTATTTTTTTTCCTTGATACAAAAAGATGGTCCTTTATCTATAACTGAATGAAGGACCATGTTAAAACTTCTCCGAAATTCAGACACGACAAAGTCCACCAGGTCCAAATACGGCGACATCAAGAGCATACATTCTTACATGGTAAGCCTTGTTACGGCAGAAAAACCCACCAAATCGGCATGCTTGAAAACAAAATCACATATTGGAAGCAACAGTATAGAGAGGAGAAACATGTTGGGAGGACTTCATCATATTCAGGAGACAGAGCCCATATATAGTCGCAGCAGCCTGTATGGCACACCCAACACCACCTAATGATCCAACTCATCTTTAGAAACTGATAACACAGGTTCCTTATAATCTAAACAAGAGCAAATAGTCCAACAACCATCAAATTTCTAACATCTCCTGTAAACTTCAGAAACTGAAGAAATAGAAAACAGCCTGAATGTTCAATGTGCACTTAGTTACACTCGACAAATATTTGGAAACAGAGTGTGTTGGAGTTGTGTCGTGTACAAGACAGGTTATAGTTCGACTCTAAGTTATATTGTGTTTACATGATATGGAGTCGTGTCCTAGTAGGACACTTTTTATCCTAAGCCTCTCATATAATGTGGGGGTAGACACATGATGTAACCTATGTCAACATAAATAATGTAAAAAAAACTATACCAACATAATAGCACATGGACGCAGGGAGAGCCAACGGCGTGTGCCGACGCCTGAGTGGCCATTTGTGGTTTTGTGACAGTGCCACGGGAAAGAGCGCCTGTAGTCAGTTTCTGGGGATGTAGCCTATGTTCGTTGAACCTTGTTAACAGATTTCGGTGTCGTGCCTTGCATGATTGTTTGGTTCTCGGATGATTAACTATGCACTTCGTATTTATTCTAACAAGTGGTATCATGAGATAGGTTTTTTGGAGGTCGTGTTGTGTTGATTTAGAGGAGGAAGAAAACATCAACGGAAATCTATGGAAAGCAATCATAATACAGGATAAGTTATCAGTGAGCTATGATGTCGAAGCACATGCATTGGTTGTAAATCTTCAAAGAAGCGATTTAACGGCAGATCTGCTGGAGCATGTTCTAGATTGGTTCTAGCGTTGATCTAGAGGAGGAAGATCTAGAGGAGGAAGAAAACATTAACGGGAATCTATGGAAAGGGGTACACGTGCGGATAGGAGGTTGCAAAAAATTTAGGAGCATTTTTGATAAACTAAGCTATCACACCATTCCTGGCCAAGGCAATTGCACCAGTATTGTCACAAAAAAATTTCATTGAACCCGATGCACTAGGTATGACACCTAGATCGGATATGAACTCCTTCATCCAGACTCCTTCATTTGCTGCTTCCGAAGCAGCTATGTACTCCGCTTCACATGTAGATCCCGCTACAACGCTCTGTTTAGAACTGCACCAACTGACAGCTCCACCGTTTAATGTAAACACGTATCCGGTTTGCGATTTAGAATCGTCCGGATCAGTGTCAAAGCTTGCATCAATGTAACCATTTACGACGAGCTCTTTGTCACCTCCATATACGAGAAGCATATCCTTAGTCCTTTTCAGATATTTCAGGATGTTCTTGACCGCTGTCCAGTGATCCACTCCTGGATTATTTTGGTACCTCCCTGCTAGACTTATAGCAAGGCACACATCAGGTCTGGTACACAGCATTGCATACATGATAGATCCTATCGCTGATGCATAGGGAACATCTTTCATATTCTCTCTATCTTCTGCAGTGGTCGGGCATTAAGTCTTACTCAATTTCACACCTTGTAACACAGGCAAGAATCCTTTCTTTGCTTGATCCATTTTGAACTTCTTCAAAATTTTGTCAAGGTATGTTGTTTGTGAAAGTTCAATTAAGCGTTTTGATCTATCTCTATAGATCTTTATGCCTAATATGTAAGCAGCTTCACCGAGGTCTTTCATTGAAAAACTCTTATTCAAGTATCCCTTTATGCTATCCAGAAATTCTATATCATTTCCAATTAGTAATATGTCATCCACATATAATATCAGAAATGCTACAGAGCTCCCACTCACTTTCTTGTAAATACAGGCTTCTCCGAAAGTCTGTATAAAACCAAATGCTTTGATCACACTATCAAAGCGTTTATTCCAACTCCGAGAGGTTTGCACCAGTCCATAAATGGATCGCTGGAGCTTGCACACTTTGTTAGCTCCTTTTGGATCGACAAAACCTTCTGGTTGCATCATATACAACTCTTCTTCCAGAAATCCATTCAGGAATGCAGTTTTGACATCCATTTGCCAAATTTCATACTCATAAAATGCGGCAATTGCTAACATGATTCGGACAGACTTAAGCATCGCTACGGGTGAGAAGGTCTCATCGTAGTCAACCCCTTGAACTTGTCGAAAACCTTTTGCGACAAGTCGAGCTTTGTAGACAGTAATATTACCGTCAGCGTCAGTCTTCTTCTTGAAGATCCATTTATTCTCAATTGCTTGCCGATCATCGGGCAAGTCAACCAAAGTCCATACTTTGTTCTCATACATGGATCCCATCTCAGATTTCATGGCTTCAAGCCACTTTGTGGAATCTGGGCTCACCATTGCTTCTTCATAGTTCGTAGGTTCATCATGATCTAGCATCATGACTTCCAGAACGGGATTACCGTAACACTCTGGTGCGGATCTTACTCTGGTTGATCTACGAGGTTCAGTAGTATCTTGTTCTGAAGTTTCATGATCATTATCATTGACTTCCTCACTAACTGGTGTAGGTGTCATAGAAACAGTTTTCTGTGATGTACTACTTTCCAATAAGGGAGCAGGTACAGTTACCTCGTCAAGTTCTACTTTCCTCCTACTCGCTTCTTTCGAGAGAAACTCCTTCTCCAGAAAGTTTCTGATTTAGCAACAAAAGTCTTGCCTTCGGATCTGTGATAGAAGGTGTATCCAATAGTTTCCTTTGGATATCCTATGAAGATACATTTCTCCGATTTGGGTTCGAGCTTATCAGGTTAAAGCTTTTTCACATAAGCATCGTAGCCCCAAACTTTCAAAAACGACAACTTTGGTTTCTTGCCAAACCACAGTTCATAAGGCGTCGTCTCAACGAATTTTGATGGTGCCCTATTTAACGTGAATGCGGCCGTCTCTAGAGCGTATCCCCAAAACGATAGCGGTAAATTAGTAAGAGACATCATAGATCACACCATATTTAGTAAAGTACGATTACGACGTTCGGACACACCATTACGCTGAGGTGTTCCGGGTGGCGTGAGTTGCGAAACTATTCCACCATTTTTTAAATGTACACCAAACTCGTAACTCAAATATTCTCCTCCACGATCAGATCGTAGAAACTTTATTTTCTTGTTACGATGATTTTCAACTTCACTCTGAAATTCCTTGAACTTTTCAAATATTTCAGACTTATGTTTCATTAAGTAGATATATCCATATCTGCTTAAATCATCTGTGAAGGTGAGAAAATAACGATATCCGCCACGAGCCTCAACATTCATCGGACCACATACATCTGTATGTATGATTTTCAACAAATCTGTTGCTCTCTCCATAGTACCGGAGAACGGTGTTTTGGTCATCTTGCCCATGAGGCACGGTTCGCAAGTATCAAGTGATTCATAATCAAGTGGTTCCAAAAGTCCATCAAAATGGAGTTTCTTCATGCGCTTTACACCGATATGACCTAAATGGCAGTGCCACAAATAAGTTGCACTCTCATTATCAACTCTGCATCTTTTGGCTTCAACATTATGAATATGTGTGTTACTACTATCGAGATTCATCAAGAATAGACCACTCTTCAAGGGTGCATGACCATAAAAGATATTACTCATATAAATAGAACAACCATTATTCTCTGATTTAAATGAATAACCGTCTCGCATCAAACAAGATCCAGATATAATGTTCATGCTTAACGCTGACACCAAATAACAATTATTTAGGTCTAATACTAATCCCGAAGGTAGATGTAGAGGTAGCGTGCCGACTGCGATCACATCGACTTTGAAACCGTTTCCCACGCGCATCGTCACCTCGTCCTTAACCAATCTTTGCTTGATCCGTAGTCCCTGTTTCGAGTTGCAAATATTAGCAACAGAACCAGTATCAAATACCCAAGTGCTACTGCGAGCATTAGTAAGGTACACATCAATAACATGTATATCACATATACCTTTGTTCACCTTGCCATCCTTTTTATCCGCCAAATACTTGGGGCAGTTCTGCTTCCAGTGACCAGTCTGCTTGCAATAGAAGCACTCAGTTTCAGGCTTAGGTCCAGGTTTGGGTTTCTTCTCTTGAGTAGCAACTTGCTTGTCGTTCTTTTTGAAGTTCCCCTTCTTCTTCCCTTTGCCCTTTTTCTTGAAACTAGTGGTCTTGTTGATCATCAACACTTGATGCTCCTTCTTGATTTCTACCTCCGCAGCTTTCAGCATCGCGAAGAGCTCGGGAATAGTCTTGTTCATCCCTTGCATATTATAGTTCATCATGAAGCTCTTGTAGCTTGGTGGCAGTGATTGAATAATTCTGTCAATGACGCAATCATCTGGAAGATTAACTCCCAATTGAATCAACTGATTATTATACCCAGACATTTTGAGTATATGTTCACTGACAGAACTGTTCTCCTCCATCTTGCAGCTATAGAACTTATTGGAGACTTCATATCTCTCAATCCGGGCATTTGCTTGAAATATTAACTTCAACTCCTGGAACATCTCATATGCTCCATGACATTCAAAACATCGTTGAAGTCCCGATTCTAAGCCGTAAAGCATGGCACACTGAACTATCGAGTAGTCATCAGCTTTGCTCTGCCAGACGTTCATAACATCCGGCGTTGCTCCTACAGCAGGCCTGGCACCCGGCGGTGCTTCCAGGACATAATTCTTCTGTGCAGCAATGAGGATAATCCTCAAGTTACGGACTCAGTCCGTGTAATTGCTACCATCATCTTTCAACTTTGCTTTCTCAAGGAACGCATTAAAATTCAACGGAACAACAGCACGAGCCATCTATCTACAATCAAACATAAACAAGCAAGATACTAATCAGGTACTAAGTTTCATGATAAATTTAAGTTCAGTTAATCAAATTAATTAAAGAACTCCCACTTAGATAGACATCCCTCTAATCCTCTAAGTGATCACGTGATCCAAATCAACTAAACCACAACCGATTATCACGTGAAATGGAGTAGTTTTCAATGGTGAACATCACTATGTTGATCATATCTACTATATGATTCACGCTCGACCTTTCGGTCTCCGTGTTCCGAGGCCATATCTGTATATGCTTGGCTCGTCAAGTATAACCTGAGTATTCCGCGTGTGCAACTGTTTTGCACCTGTTGTATTTGAACGTAGAACCTATCACACCCGATCATCACGTGGTGTCTCAGCATGAAGAACTTTCGCAACGGTGCATACTCAGGGAGAACACTTCTTGATAATGCTACCGTCAATCAAAGCAAGATAAGATGCATAAAAGGATAAACATCACATGCAATCAATTATAAGTGATATGATATGGCCATCATCATCTTGTGCTTGTGATCTCTATCTCCGAAGCACCGTCGTGATCACCATCGTCACCGGCGTGACACCTTGATCTCCATCGTAGCATCGTTGTCGTCTCGCCAAGCTTGTGCTTCTACGACTATCGCTACCATTTAGTGATAAAAGTAAAGCATTACATTGCGATTGCATTACATACAATAAAACGACAACCATAAGGCTCTTGCCAGTTGCCGATAACTCGGTTACAAAACATGATCATCTCATACAATAAAATTCAGCATCATGTCTTGACCATATCACATCACAACATGCCCTGCAAAAACAAGTTAGACGTCCTCTACTTTGTTGTTGCAAGTTTTACGTGGCTGCTACGGGCTTAAGCAAGAACCAATCTCACCTACGCATCAAAACCACAATGATAGTTTGTCAAATAGACTCCGTTTTAACCTTCGCAAGGACCGGGCGTAGCCACACTTGGTTCAACTAAAGTTGGAGAGACAGTCGTCCGCAAGCCACCTATGTGCAAAGCACGTCGGGGGAACCGGTCTCGCGTAAGCGTACGCGTAATGTTGGTCTGGGTCGTCTCGTCCAACAATGCCGCCGAACCAAAGTATGACATGCTGGTATGCAGTATGACTTATATCGCCCACAACTCACTTGTGTTCTACTCGTGCATATAACATCAACATAAATAACCTAGGCTCGGATGCCACTGTTGGGTTTCGTAGTAATTTCAAAAAAAATTCCTACGCACACGCAAGATCATGTGATGCATAGCAACGAGAGGGGAGAGTGTTCTATGTACCCACGCAGACCGACTGCGGAAGCAATGACACAACATAGATGAAGTAGTCGTACGTCTTCACGATCGAACCGATCAAGCACCGAAACTACGGCACCTCCGAGTTCAAGCACACGTTCAGCTCGATGACGATCCCCGGACTCCGATCCAGCAAAGTTTCGGGGAAGAGTTCCGTCAGCACGACGGCGTGGTGAAGATCTTGATGTACTACAGCAGCAGGGCTTCGCCTAAACTCCGCTACAGTATTATCAAGGACTATGGTGGCTGGGGGCACCGCACACGGCTAAGAAATAGATCACGTGGATCAACTTGTGTCTTTCTGGGGTGCCTCTGCCTCAGTATATAAAGGACCAAAGGGGGGAGGCTGGCCGGCCACATAGGGCGCGCCAGGAGAGTCCTACTCCCTCTGGGAGTAGGATTCCCCCCCCCCCCCAATCCTAGTTGGAATAGGATTCGCGGAGGGGGAAAAGAGAGAGGGGGGCCGGCCACCTCTCCTTGTCCTAATAGGACTAGGGGAGGGAGGGAGGCGCGCAGCCCATCTTGGGTAGTCCCTTCTCTTTTCCACTAAGGCCCACTAAGGCCCATATAGCTCCCGGGGGGTTCCGGTAACCTCCCGGTACTCCGATAAAATCTCGATTTCACCCGGAACACTTCCGATATCCAAACATAGGCTTCCAATATATCAATCTTTATGTCTCGACCATTTCGAGACTCCTCGTCATGTCCGTGATCACATCCGGGACTCCGAACAACCTTTGGTACATCAAAAATGCATAAACTCATAATATAACTGTCATCGTAACCTTAAGCGTGCGGACCCTACGGGTTCGAGAACAATGTAGACATGACCGAGACACGTCTTCGGTCAATAACCAATAGCGGGACCTGGATGCCCATATTGGCTCCTACATATTCTACGAAGATCTTTATCGGTCAGACTGCATAACAACATACGTTGTTCCCTTTGTCATCGGTATGTTACTTGCCCGAGATTCGATCGTCGGTATCCCATACCTAGTTCAATCTCGTTGCCGGCAAGTCTCTTTACTTGTTCTGTAATACATCATCCACAACTAACTCATTTAGTTGTACTGCTTGCAAGGCTTAAGTGATGTGCATTACCGAGAGGGCCCAGAGATACCTCTCTGACAATCGGAGTGACAAAACCTAATCTTGAAATACGCCAACCCAACATGTACCTTTGGAGACACCTGTAGTACTCCTTTATAATCACCCAGTTACGTTGTGACGTTTGGTAGTACCCAAAGTGTTCCTCCGGTAAACGGGAGTTGCATAATCTCATAGTTATAGGAACATGTATAAGTCATGAAGAAAGCAATAGCAACATACTAAATGATCGGGTGCTAAGCTAATGGAATGGGTCATGTCAATCAGATCATTCTCTTAATGATGTGATCCCGTTAATCAAATAACAACTCATTGTTCATGGTTAGGAAACATAACCATCTTTGATTAACGAGCTAGTCAAGTAGAGGCATACTAGTGACACTTTGTTTATCTATGTATTCACACATGTATTATGTTTCCGGTTAATACAATTCTAGCATGAATAATAAACATTTATCATGATTATAAGGAAATAAATAATAACTTTATTATTGCCTCTAGGGCATATTTCCTTCACTTCTGCCAGCCGCCCCCTCAGCCACGCCGGCCGCATCTCTGCCCTCCATCGTCGGCCGCTCGCCTCGCCTGCTGCGTGTTGCCTCCTGCTATTATGCGCTGCTCTATCGCTGGTACGCTGCTGCGCCATGCCCTCGACATCGCCGTGGACAAATGTGACGGAGGGATTGTTAATGGAGTACGAGAAGGAGATGGCGGAGAAGATGTGGAGAGGCAGGAGGTCTGGGGCGGTGTCACCTGGCTGTGGTGGAGGTGTTTATACGAGAAGGAGCCGGAGTGGAAGGAGAGGCCACAATTGGAAAGAATCGCAAAAAAAAAAAATCATAACCCGGAGATCTCAGTTCAAAAAAATGGTAATATCGATGGAGGGGTGATTTCCTTCAATAGGTGGAAAACATAGGAAATATTGGTTGTTATCAAGGGAAGGTAAAAATTTAGCAAAGTTAGGATTTTTGAACTGATTTCTATGCAAATGGGGTTTTATTGTTTGGTAACATGATATCAGTACCTGCCCGTTTGTGACGTGTCTAATTAGGAAAGTTTGCAAATGTTAATAAACTATTTATTGGGAGGAAAGTTGTGACGTGTCTGTTATTTGTTTCCTAAAACAAATTTCACTAATAAAAGAAATCGATTGATTTAGATAAGTTAGAAAAGTTAGATTAAAATGCATTATTTGTTTCCTGAAAATCTGTTATTTGTTTAATAAGACAAATTGAACCAATAAAAGGAATCGATTGATTTGCATAATTTAAGGAAGTTAGATTAAAATGTATTATTTGTTTACTGAAAATCTGTTATTTGTTTCCTAAGACAAATTGAACCAATAAAAGGAATAGATTGATTTGCATAATTTAAGGAAGTTAGATTAAAATGTATTGTTTGTTTCCTGAAAATCTGTTATTTATTTCCTAAGACAAATTGGACCAATAAAAGGAATCGATTGATTTACATAATTTAAGGAAGTTAGATTAAAATGTATTATTTGTTTCCTGGAAATCTGTTATTTGCTTCCTAAGACAAATTGAACCAATAAAAGGAATCGATTGATTTACATAATTTAAGGAAGTTAGATTAAAATGTATTATTTGTTTCCTGAAAATCTGTTATTTGTTTCCTAAGACAAATTGAACCAATAAAAGGAATCGATTGATTTGCATAATTTAAGGAAGTTAGATACGTGATTGTTATACATTAGGAAAGTTCTGGTTGTAATAAAGAGTGGAGAGAAAAATAAACCGATGGACCAGGGTGGGGAGGGGGTGATGGAAGGAGAGACGAAAAAACCAGCGAAAATAAACCGCGGACCGGGGTGGGAGGGGGTGGTGGGAGGAGAGACGAAAAAAAACCAGCGAAAATAAACCGCAGAGACGATTCACCAACTCGTCCATTAAAAATAGAGATTAAAAGGCGCTAGAATGGTGGCCAACCAGCTACGCCATGTGGCGCATGATGGTTGGTCATGGTGAGAAAGTATTTTTTTTAAAAAAAAATGATAGGGAGACTTTTTTTAGAGAAGTTTTTCTAGATTTTTTTTTTTTTGCTTTTAAGATGGTTGTGATGTCCACGTGACGCGGGAATATTTTTTAAATTTTTTAACATGATGATGAGATGTGCATAGTTTTTTCTTAAGCGGCCCGCAATGGCAGGCACCAACCACTAGTGTTGAATCATGTAGCGCACGGACGGCAGCTAAAACATGACTTTGGTCTCATCTCGAGGTCTCGACCACTAGTGATCCTCCGCTTTAGATTGACACCGCAGTGGAAACAAGACGTTGACCATAGGGGTTAAACAGACAGACACAAGCACGCACGGTAAGAGTGTGTCACCATCATGTACATTAATTCAATGCGACTGCTAGCAATTAACCGGATGATAAGTGTGAAACTTAAGCCGCATCAAGAGCCGTCCGATCATTTGTGATCTGGGCGCAACGTGGCCACGCTCGGCTGCAGGAGCGCCGGCAGCAGCGCCCCCTTCATTGCAGTATCGCCTGCCTCGACTTGTCGCGCCACCGGCAGTAGCGTCTTCATGGCAATGCCACCGCTCTCAACTTGTCGCAACGCCGGCAGCAGCAAGGAGACTGAGACGCTCCCGCAACACCGGAGATGCTGCATCGGTGCGCTCCGCAACACTGGGCGCTCCCTTGCAGCACCGCACCCCCGCGCTCACAACACCGGCAACTCCAGGTCGATGTGTATCGTCGGCATAGGGAGTTGCAGGTCAATGCGGGCGCTACAGATCGCCCAATTGTGGACAGCCGGCGCCAACCGGAACATAAGAATTTGTTGCGTCGTGGTTCTACGTGGATGATACCTACACTTGGGATCAGGCCAGAGTACGTTACAGTCGCTGTAACGTGGGCAATTTGGATGTACACCGAAAATATCTCCTCTCATCTCTGTACTGCTGTCTGCTTTTACTTGGTTTCTGTGAAGCGACTGACATCACAACGGACGTCGCATCAAACAATTAATCAAAAAAATTGTCATAAAACGATGACACTAAAACGTCTATGTCTACACAAATCTGAGACAAGAGTTATGTATACTTACTCTTCTACGTACATTTGGAACTGGGTAGAGTATTACCATCACCTGCATCGATTCGTCTCCATTTCATCTATGGACAATACTGTACGTATTCTGGGACACAGCATACATCAGCAACACACCATAATTTCCCTCCATCAAACAGGGGCTTCCTCTTTTCTAAGATAATAAGAATGTTGCTCTCCCAAAAAAGAATGAGACTGTACATTCACATATTTCCAAAAAAACGGTCGTCAAAATACTGTAACCGGAGGAGCACCAAGGATTCCTTTCAGTCTTACTATTTGCCAAGAGTTCAAGATAATAATAGGCACACCAGAAAATAGCATGCACTACTTCATTGGATTGGATAACAAGCAACTTATGTCTGAACATCAAGAACAAGAGAACTACCAGCTCACAGATCCTTTGCTCAATCTCGAGCCAAACACCAATACACGCAGAATCGACTCAACAATTAAACAATGACCATAGGCCCTCTCGAGTCTCGAACAAACCCATAAGAGGGCCAGGAGTGATGGACCTCCCAACAGCAGCACGGCTCCATTGCCATGTGAAACAGCAGCAAAGAGTAGCCTGCCATTTTCCTCGCACACTAATACAGTTTAGTCTACTAAGGAATCAACAAATTAACTTACTGTCAAACAAACTATTAAAAAACAGAAGAAATGCAGGTTAGGAATAGCAGCTCCAGTTGTAGATAGCAAACCACTGTCTGCACATATCAACCAACAAAATCAAAAGAATCAGCAGATAAGTATCATATATCTTCTCTGGAGCATAAAACAGAGTCAGCCAAGGCCGACAAAAACAGATCCCAGTCGCTCTCAGCATGCAGGGCCAAGGAGAGGGCACGTACTAATAATTCAATCAGCCAAGATAAAAATATATTCACCCAGCCTCACTCACCAGCCCCAAGGTAATTGTCCAGCGAACAACATGAGAACCAGGAGTCATTGATCTCCGAGCAGCACAACGACCCAGATGCCATGAGAAACTGAGGCATAGGGTAACCTGCCAATTTGCTCGGCTGAACTCTCGCTGCTTCACTCTAGTCTAATCAGAAATCAACAACTAACAAAGCGTTCAACAGACCCAAAAAATCAAAAGAAAAACATGGTCAGGAGGAACAGCCCTAGGTAGTAGATAGCAGTAAGAAACAGACCACAATCTGAAAACATCAACCGATAAAATAGAAAGAACCAGCAGATAAGTTCAGCCATGGCCGACAAAAACAGATCTCAGTCACTGGAAAATAAGAAAACAGAGCAAGGAGGCCAACTGACTAATTCAACCAAAGAGGAGAGAATATGTTCACCCAGCCTCGCTCACCGGCCCCAGGAAAGTGGCCAGCAAACATCATGAGACCAGGGAGTGATGGATCTCCGAGCAGCACAACGACTCCGATGCCATGAGAAACTGAGGCATAGGGTAACCTGCCATTTTGCTCGGCTAAAACTCTCCCTACTACTTCAGTAAACACGAATTAGACATTAATCAAACAGTGAGAACCACAAACCAAGAACACAACTTCAATTGCAGGCTAAGTAAGATCATTTCCCCCTAAGGAGCCAGCAAGCAAATAGAAGTTCAATTTGCATGCAACAAGAAGACCAAATAAATAATAAATCCAAAGTCGAAGAGAGAAGAAATAGAAAGGAAAATGAGCTACTTCATTCGAATTCAATGGCAAGCAACATTATCTCGACATCAATCAACAAAATCAAGATATCTTCTATGCAGATTCTGAACAGTAAGAATATAGAAGATGCAACCATGCAAACAGAACTGACTGACCAAATAAACAAAGAGATAACATAGATGTCCCCTAGCTCCTCCCGGCTAGCCATGGAAAAGATGGCCAGCCAACAATGGAGAACCAGGATATCAATCTCCGAGCAGTACAACGACTCCAATGCCATGAGAAAGAGGCAAAGGGTAACCTGCCAATTTACTCGGTTAAACTCTCACTAACTGTCCATCTAGCCAAACCAGAAAACAATCAAATCCATCAAGCCAAACCAGAAAACAATCAAATAGAGAAGGAACTTTGGTTGCTAGTTTAATTAAAATCACTTTCCCAAAGAGAAGGCCGGCAAGAAAATTGGTGTATCAAGCGCTCAATGAATTTTCCAAGACACTGCTGGGCAGTGAAACAAACTGAGAGTACACAGCAAGCATACATATTTCCAGGTCAATGTACTAATAGAAACATCCTGAGGTCACAGCGAAGCATCAGTAATACACAAGCAGTGGGTTCTTTTCTTTACTCTTAGGAACAGGGTAAACATATCACCATTAAGATAACGTAGCTGTTACAGTTATGTCATACAAATCGATCTTCAGAATACAGAAACATCACAGGCTCTTTCAGCATGCATACTGTCCAGACAACATAAAGCATACAGCAGCATCATTTCATGTACCTATGCAGAAACTTGCGGTGGAAATCACTTCTGATGGTGTCATTGATGAACCGTTTCGGTGTCTTAGTCTCTCCACGAGCCTGGTTCTTGAATACAACATCATCATCCCACCTGCGACAAACACATATATGAACAGGATTAAGCTCGGCATAAAGCATGGCAGCATTCTATTCCTAAAAAAAGGGCAACAAAACATAAAAGAAGCATATAATATGATACGCTAGGCATCACTGTCCTAACCTTCTCTTCACATTGAAGGAGCCAGAGTTATTCATATTGATCAGTGGGTTTCCTCGCATCAGCTCAGCCTCCTTCATCTTGGCCTCTTCTTCTGCTTGCTGACGCTCCTGCAGCAAACAGACATGAGTTCACATTAATTCTCTAAACCTAAAGAAAAAGAGCGCCTCAAAATGATAATACAGAGAAGAAAACAACAAACCTTTCTAAGCCTGTCCTCGGCTCTTTCTTTTTTAATCCTTTCAAGCTCTGCCATTAGTGCCTCAGTGTCATCGTCGTCGTCATCATCGTCGCTGAATATAAGATAATTTGATGAGTAAGACATAAATTAAGTTGAGATAACCAACTGAACTACAACACTGGACCCAGCTAAACAGCTCTGTCCCAAAAAATATCAGGACAATTGCTGCATTATACTTTTTTGCTATTTTACCATATGTTTTTCTTGTAAACATAAACATAATCCAACTGCAATGAAAAGAATGCTAGCCAGCATAAGAATGTGTATCACCCAATTCCAAAGTTTATGGTAGACAACACCTATTGAACAGTTTCGGCCCCAATTCAGGCTACAATTTATTCATGCAGTTAGAAGATGCAACAGAAAGAAGAGTCTCATCAGCATTTTGAATGGGTGTGATTGATAAACTACTGAGCAAGAACTAAACAGACCTTTCATCATCACTTTTTAGTTCCACGTCAGAGTCATCTGCATCAATTTCACGTGGAACTATCTTATCCTCATCCCGTTTTGAACCTGTGATTACCAGAAGAACAAAGTAAACCATTATGCTGCCTTGAACCTAGGCACTAAACAAACTTTGGTAAAGTAGTGTCACCGACCTTCTAAGAGCAGGCCTGAACTTTTTCGCCGGTCCCTCTCGTCTGCGAGAAAAAAGTGTTTGAACTAATCAATTACAATTCCCAGATACAATAAAACAACAATAGATAAACATCACGGAAGAAAGGATGTGACAAGCACTATCTGCCCAGATGAGGGACAAAGAGCAGATGGATCTAGAGGCATTACCAACATAGGACTTATCCTTGGATGAGAAGTGCTTGCGTTCACGCTCCTCAAGTTCATCCCTAAGATTCCTCTTCTGTACCTCCTCTTGAGTTTGTTGTCCCTCTTTTCTGCACATAAGAGGGAGGAATGTCAGTATGTAGACATCAAAGAACTGCCAGCCCATTTTGTTAAGGATTCGGTGTCAAGAACAAAAAACAATCATGTCAGGCTGAAGCAATAGTTTGGCAATATATGGTGTTCTAGGTTATGTTTAACAGGCAATAAACCCCAGATCAGGAACCAAATATATGAACCATGGTAAGCAATTTGTTCATAGATTTGCTCTCTTGATGCAGCAGCAGCAGACAAATTCAGGTTATTATGTTAAACGTTACAGCTACATTTGGTGCTAAGTAGCTACTGCAGCATCAAAATGCAAATAGTTGGTTGTCCTGGTGATAAATAGCTACATTTCGTTTGATATTCCCAGGTTTTTCCACATAACAGGACTTATTTAGGTCAGGTGTGGTGCAGTAAACAAGTGTCTGGGTTTGCACAGAAATCGACCTAATCCTGGCAATGTTGAACCAAGTAGCAGACTATTTGCAAAGATTGCCAGAGAAAAGCCAATTGTAATGGCCAATACTTGGCCCTAAACAGAAGCAATATAGCTACTAAGTTGGCAAAACACCAACCACAACCAGCACCGATGTAAGGACTGGCAACCGGCATCTGTCGCTAACACTCTACCGCACAGAGCTCAACAAGCATGGGCAGGGCCAGCCATCCCTATCTGACACCACTGCAAACCCCAAGTCCCTCGAGACGAACCCTAACCAGGGTAAATAAATAAACAATCATGTGAAGGTTGAACCAATTGTTTAGCCACATACGGTGTCATCAGTTCTTGTTAACGGGCAATAGACCCCAAATGAGGAACATATGCACCATGATGAACCATTTGCTTATGGTGCCTAAATTTATTCTCCATATGCCGTAGCAGCAGCAGACAGCATTAAGGTAGTTGTGTAAAACATTAACACTTGGTGCTAAGTAGCTACCCCAGCTCCAAACCTCTAAAAGCAATCGGCAACATTTTTGTTTGACCTTTGCAGGTTTCCACACGCATCCGGACTTTCTTAAGCCAAGTATACATGTATGTTGGTTAATTAATTCTGTTGTTGCAGCAAACAAGTAGTGCCTTGGCTTGTCAGATTGTACCGAAATCGACCTAACCCTGGCAACCTCGCACAGAATAGCATAGCAGGCGCTGCGTCCATTTCAAGCGATTAGCGGGGCGGGGTGGGTTGTATTGCCCCCATTTGGGACCTAAGCAGATGCAAAACCACTATATGGAACTTTTTTTAGAATACTATATGGAGTTGGCGATACACGACCACCCCAGCCTGCAACGAGGCAGGAGCTAGCGATGGCTATATGTCGCCAAGCAATTCCACCGCACCGAGATCGACGAGGCCAGCCACCCCGATCTGGACGGAGCCCAGGTCTCCAGTAGCGACGAACCCTAGCACCCTTTCCCCCACCGCAAAATTCCAACGACGGCGTGCGCGCGAGGCCTCTAACCAGGCGGGCGATTCGACCCACCGGGGGGCGTGGATTCGGCATCGGAGCGCGGGAAGGAAGGGGGTCGACTGGCGGAGTTTAATTTACCTGGGCTTGAGGGAGGTGTGGGCGGCGAGGTCGCGGGAGGAGTACTTCCCGGAGGGCCCGAAGATGCGCGTGCCCCCCTGCTCGTTCCCGCCCTTCGCCGGCGCCCACGTCGGCCGCGCCGCCGTCGTCATCCTCTCTCTCCCTCTCTCCGGCCGGCGGGAGGCGGAACCCTAGCTAGCTAGCCTCTCTTCCTCTTCCTCCTTCGGGTCTGGATTTGGAGTGGCGTTGGTGGAGACGACGGGGAAAGAGGAAGGCGATTTTTGCGGAGAGGACCCTGCAGAAGCGCGTTTTTGTTTCCTTCGTGGCGAGCCTCCAGCGACCAGAAACTGGGCCTCCTCCTACGCCTCACAGTCTGGGCCCAAACCCTATTTGGCGCCTTACGCGCCAAAAACAGGGTTATTTACAAATAGCGCACACCCCCTCCCTTCAATTCAGCAATCTGACACATGGGTTCACACGCCCATGAGCAGCCGATCCGAATGGGTAGGGCTATGGGTTGTCAACTTCATCCATGGGTCTTACCCTAGGTAACCCGATTAGTTGTTGTGGGTAGGGTATGTGTGAGTTCATGCTCGTGGGTTACCCGATAGGTCACCTGATTAATATTAAGAATTAAATAAAAAAATTTCTTCATTATGGTTTATCTTTTTAATATATACATACATTCACATATAACGCACGTAAGTAGCATGGCTAAGAGGTCAGCCCATTAGTAGGCCTTCTCTCACTTCTACTCCCTCCGTTCCAAAATAGATGACTCAACTTTGTACTAACTTTATACTACAGTTAGTACAAAGTTGAGTCATCTATTTTGGAACGGAGGGAGTATATGTCACTCCCATGTTTTTCATGGCCCAATCTTTGTTTAGCTTCATGGGTTTGGAAAGGACCAGATAAGGTGTCAGGCATGGGTTTGGTAATGGTCAAACCGACGAAACCCGACCCGGTTGCCAAGCTGACCCTCGCTCCCCATTGTTCCTAACGAGCCAGCCCAAAAGATTATTTGAGTTCATTTTTCAGAAGCCCCTCCATTTTGGGGAAACTTCCAAAAGCTTCCCCACCAATATTTTATGTGTTTTTGGTTCCCTCTTTTCTTATTCCACTCGATTTTTGTCCATTTTTTCTCTTTTCGTTTACTTTTTTCCATTTTCCATTTTTGTTTTAATTTTCTTGTTTCCCAGTGCATGAACTTTTTTTCAAATTCGTTAACTTTTTACATTTTTGGATCTTTTCTCAAATTATTATGTTCCCGGGTATTAAACTTTTTTCAAATTTAAAAAATAAATTGTGTATTTTCCCCAAATTTCATGAACTTTTTCCAACTTTCTTAACTTTCCTTAAAAAATAAACGTTTGAAAAACAAATAAAATCGAAACGTTTTAATTCGTGGAATTTTTTGAATAAGTTGGTTTTTGAATTCGTGAACATTTACATGTAGAATGGACATTTTAAAACAAGCATTAGAAGGAAACAATATGTTTAAAGGAATGAGACAAACGAAACAATGAAACAGGTCTCGGTCGAAACAGTCACGCAACCGATCAAACACCAATTGGGCCTAGTAAATTGAGCCCACTATCATGCATACTGGGAGCTAGAAAGAGAAACAGACCGGCACTGAAATCGCCAATAAGGAGCTCCCAGTCTAGGGGGGTCAAAGCGCCAACTCATGAAGCCACCTGCCTTATTTTGCATTTTCTTTTGTAGGCACCGTAGCGCACGGTTTTCCAGTCAATTTTGGAAAAATATTTAAGCTTCTATTGTTTTTTAAACATGATTTTTTTAAATGAACATTTATAGAAAAGCGAACAATTTCCAGATTTTTTTTAAACTAGAAAGTTTTCATTTTTTTAAAATGCAACATTATTCCCAAATACTTGAACATATTTTAAAACAAAACTATTTTCTATTTTGCAAACGTTTTTTGAAAACATGAACAAATTTTGAATTTTTAAATAATTATGAGAAATGTTTTTTTATAAACGCGAGCATTTTTACACATTTTTAAAATTTCCTAAAACTCAAACATTTTCTTAAAAAGCAACAATCCTTGAAATTCTTGGACATTCCTGTAAAAAGAAAAAAAATTAAAGGAAAAAGAAGAAAACCTGTGAAAAGAAACAACATGAAAAAAAAAATCGGAATTGAACCAGACCAACCCCTTCGGAAGGTTCCAAAAATATATGTGGATACGCTAAACGGGCTGGGCCAATCGCTCTACCTGAATAAGGGGCAAGTAGGAAACATCTCACATGTTTCTCAAAAAAAAGTCTCATAGTCTTCATCATCTTTTTGATTTTCTGTTATTTCTGGAGAAAAAAATAATGTGTTTCATTTTCCTAAAGAACCACCTTTGGATGGTCGAGACCATACTCGGGTTGGTTTCAACCATTGGCTTGGTCGGATGGCTCTATGCGACATCGGCCTGAATCGATCCTCTCTTCATCATGGGTTGTGCTTCATAGGCAAGACCATCTCCCGCTTAGGCCTCGTTTGGTTGTAAGGGGAAAGTATCTCAGGGCTCTAATCCCCTTGAGGGGGATTTCCATGGCCGCCCGGGGTGTTCTCGCACCACGGGAAGATCACCATGTGAGTTTGGGGGACTGGCAGGAAACTGCCAAATTTCTTAGAAAACTTATATTGTCAAAAAACATGCAAACCTACTCCGATTCTTTTTACACAAACTTCATTTAAGTTCAAAATTAATTGAAATGTGTATACATGTCCTTCGAGAGTCCATGAAATTCGGGAAATTTAAGAAAAACAGAAACATGAAATGTACCCATAAATAAAAATAGCAAAATAATTCAGCCCAATCATGCACTCTGACCATAAGCTATACATGTCAAGTCGCACAAGTACTGCTATACCAAGGATAATTAAAGCGTTAACCATGGGCTTAACATCACAAATGATAACTCCAATTAGAAATCAAGCAATAATTACCATCCAGTTCCATGAAAACGATGCCTATATGTGACTGCCCAAGTCAAAAGGATTTGTTGTTGGAAGAATCATTGGTTTCACATTAACTTCTTTGCACATTTTCATAGGCGGGCTTTTAGAAACCTGCAAAGCAGAAAAGAACAAATGCAGTTACTATAATACCGAAACCAGCAGCAACACTAGCGATGATCCTGTTGCGCTCCATCACCACCAGACTGTTGCAAAGTTCAGTTGGCTACATCGTCGCACCTAGCACGTGACGTGCACACACATACAAGCGTGCATCTGCATATGCATTCATACACACACCCTTTATTTCTAAATGTAAGACGTTTTGGCAGTTCAATTCAAATTTGAACTGCCAAAACGTGTTACATTAAAAAACAGAGGTGATACAATACAAGAGTCTGCATATACGCACGTATCCGCAAGTAGAGTAGACACATTTTATGTCACGTGGCATGCAAATTGTTCATGATCGATATGGTACTATATATTATGTATGAATCTTACATTAATCGTGTGATAAACTGCTAATTTCCCCGGGTGTTGGGTACGGATTTGAAGAGCATTCATCGGCGTGACGCTGCTGTACGTGATGGGGCCGACGGACGTCATCTTCCATGACCGATTGTTGTCAACGACGACCACAAAGTTGTCGTCCAACTCGTGTTAATAATTAACACCCATCAAATTGATCAATGACTACTACACGGAAAGTAATTGAGGGGAAAAGGAATACTAGAGCACGCGCTCGATCGATTAGTCGGTCTTGTGTTAATTCCTCGTGGCGCATTTGGTGTTCTCTCATCTCACCCCTCTGGCGGTTAATACAACATTAGTTTACTAATTATTGTTTGTAGAAAGGGTGAACATTAGTTAGTTTACTGATGGTTGGGGATTGCCTACTAACGACTACTTGTGAATTCTTTGAGTTGTTAATCCTCCAGTCATGCCCTTAGCAAGCATGCATGCTGGACTCCATTAGCCGGCTATGCCCGACCATCGTCACTCATCAAAGATAAAAGCAAAAGGATCTCGAGTCAGGTCATTGTTTCGGTGCTTTCACGACCAAATTGACATAAACAAGTTAATTAACATTTGCTCGGCACTGTTTTTGTCGCATCTGATGATTTGATTGATCGTCTCCTTTCACGACCAGGAATGTAGTTTAGTGTTGTTGTAGATTCGATAAGAACTTCAATACTCTTTACCACAAAAGAGTATTCGGTTGGCTTTTCCATCAACACGCTTGCTAGCTTTAACAAGTCAGATCCAGGATATGTACCAGAAAGCGGCCGTAAAAAGATTCAGGATATGTAGCAGAAAGCGGTCGTAAAAAGATTCAGGATATGTAGCAGAAAGCAGTCAACACACACTGGTTCTGCTCAAGAAAGATTGTTACCTCAACCATTTTACTAAAGTTATGGAGTTCTTCAATTTTGACAGTAAAGGGGCTTCAGAATATTAACATAAGATATACAATTCTACCTGATGATGCCAAAGTGTGATCTGTGCGTATCTGTTCAGACTTAGATTGTGACCCAAACATGATTAACTTAACCGAAAGAACAAACTTTGAGCCTGGTATCTGAAGCAACATTGGAATATTGACCATGCATGCTATCATGACACATCATATTAAGGTACTTTGGGGATCGTTGCGGGTAGAGAAGCAATAAGCAAAGGTTGATGTGATGGTAACTAACGCTATCAGATTACTCATATCTGAAACATTTGATTTCTCCGATGTTCTTTTTCTTCCAAAAGATGATTCCCTCCTCGCTATTAAGATAAGGAAAGGTAGTAGAATGCTAACCATACAAAGTTACGATCGAACTATCAGATCTTAATTAGACTTTTTTTTCTTTGGAAAGGGATATTCCGGGCCTCTACAGCGGTTGATGCACACAACCATCTTATTAAAGGAAAGTTAAACATCCATACAATCTTGCAATAAAAGAAAAAAAAACAAGTGGTGCCACAATCGCCTAGAATAGGATTGCATGACTCATTCACAAATCCTACTACAGGACCATCATCCAAACTGGTTGAATATAACCCAAGTGACCATCTCTCATTGGCTACACCACAAAGCCATGGCCGTCCATGCCTCCACATGACGCAGGGAACACCACATATGGATCCACCTGGTAGCTCCAAGGATAACTGCAATTATTTTTGGAAGTTTTGACATGTTAAAAATAATAATTAGCCCGGCAATTTCAGATGGCCCAAACTAAAGCGCAACCCATGTCATTCAGTTTTCAAACAAATTTGGTATACTTGTTGAAGCGGGTGAATTAGAGGCCACATGGACGGTTGGCTAGAGTATGGTGGTAAAAGGACAGGTCAAAAATAAGTGTTGAGTTGTTTCCTCCTTATTATCACAAAAGCTCACACTTCTTGGAGCCCTCTATCTCCGTTTGGCCAGATTCTATTTTCTGAGAACCACATTTCTGTCCAAGTACCACATGAATATCTTGTTTTTAATGGCAACCATTTACTCCCTCCATTTGAGGTATTTGCTACAAAGCAACTCATGCCAAACTCCCCCTCCCTACCCATCATTAAGCATCTTAAACAACCATTTACTCCCTCCATTTTTACTTACCCGCATATTAGCTTTGACTTAAGTCAAACTTTATAAACATTTGGCCAAGTTTTTAGAAAATAATCTAAACTTTCACAGTAACAAATACTATACATGGTATGTAAATATATTCAATGATGATTCTAATGATATTGATTTGATATTGTGGATGTAATATTTTTTTTGTATAAACTTGGTTAAAGTTTGCAAAGTTTAACTCAAGACAAAGCTAATATGTAAAGTAAATAAAAACGAAGGAAGTAGTAGGTAGGCACTTATTCTTAATTTCCAGGTCCTCGATATCTATCCCACTTAGCTCGTTACTTTTTACTTTTTTCCTTTACATCACGTTGCCAGAGAAATCTGGATCAATAATAATCCAATCTTTTCATTACCCCTTTGTGTATCTCAAAGGAAAGCATAAACATCGGTAAGATACTAGATATCATTTTTTATAGAACATAGTATAGACACATGCGCTCATATATGCGCGCATACACTCATTTCTATGAATACACACGCAAACCTTACCCCTATGACCACCTACGAGAGATTGAGGACGTCTTCTCCCACCGAACGCGCATCACCGAAGATCCTGAAATGAATCCAGAAATTATGTAAGCACTAGGATTTAAACCTTGATGTGCTAGAAACCACGGTCCTCCTAACCATCCAGCCTCTAACCAGGGTTAGTTCTTAGATACTGAATATCATTGATAAGTCAAGTTTACCCCCATAAGACTTGTACGTAGTCAAAGTCATACGTAGAAGGCCATAAAAAAATCCTATATGTTGGGGAAAGGGGAGTCGAGTTTAAGCTTACATATACCCGTGGAGTCACACATACATGCATGCATGATTAGCCGTTGAGACGCTAATTGTAGCATTTTTGTACGCTAATTAGTCGCATCCGTGGATTAGATATCCCGTGAGACCGTATCCAAACCACCAGGCCGGCCCCACAGCCATGCATGCAGATCGTATCCAAACCCTAAATTAGTTAGGCACGGCGCTCGATCTCCAACCTTTATAAAACCCTGCCCGCGCTGTGCAGCAAATCTTGCTCTAACCATCACCGACCCATTTTGCTTAGCTCCGATCTGATTCCGAGCTCGACCACCAGCTCCAAGCTACCCGGCGCGTGCTCTCATCTCATGGCCAGGCCAATCACGGCCCCCATCCTCACATTTCTCCTCTTCTTCTTCCTCCACACCGCAAGCCCAGCTCTCCTGGGAGAAGAGGACGACCGCTCCGTGCTTTTGGCCTTCAAGGCCGGCGTGTCCGGCGACCCCAATGGAGCGCTCGCCGGCTGGGGCTCGCCGGACGTGTGCAACTGGACCGGTGTTGCTTGCGACACGGAGCGCCATGTTGTCAAGTTAATACTAAGTGAACAGAAGCTCTCTGGCAGGGTCGTGCCCGCGCTTGGCAACCTCTCGCACCTCAGGACACTCAACCTCTCCGGCAACCACTTCACCGGCAGCGTCCCACCGGAGCTCGGCAACCTCTCCTACCTCAAGTTTCTCGACATGTCCTTGAACATGCTCTCCGGGATTATTCCACCAGAGCTCGGTAACCTCTCCCGCCTAAAGTTTCTCGACGTGTCATTGAACATGCTCGCCTGGACGGTCCCGCCGGAGCTTGGCAACCTATCCCGCCTCAAGTTTCTCGATGTGTCGTCGAACACGCTCACCGGGGCGGTCCCGCCGGAGATCGGCAACCTCTCGAGACTCAGTATCCTCGATCTCTCCGAGAACGTCTTCGCTGGGGCGGTGCCGCAGGAGCTCGGGAAGCTTTCTCGGCTGACGCAGCTCAGCCTCAGCGGAAACCAGTTGGAGGGATCGATTCCGGTGGAGCTCTCGCATATTCGGCGCTTGGTATACCTAAATCTCGGCGACAACAACCTCTCCGGGCATATCCCGTCTGCTATCTTCTGCAACCTCTCCGCCTTGCACTACATTGATATGTCGTCAAACTTTCTCGGCGGCAAGATCCCCATCCGAGCGGATTGCCCACTCCCTGAGCTGACATCCCTCGTGTTGCGGTCCAACAAACTCCATGGCGTCATCCCCCGCTCACTGTCAAACTCAACGAAGCTCCGATGGCTGCTACTGCAATCGAACTTCCTCATCGGCGAGCTGCCGCGGGATGACATGTTCAGCGGCATGAGCAACCTCGAGTATTTGCACCTGTCGTTCAACCACCTCGCAAACTCGCGGAACAACACCGGCCTCGAACCATTCTTCGCCTCGCTTACCAACTGCACCGCCCTAAAGGAGCTCGGCGTCGCCGGGAATGACATCGCCGGCACGATCCCGCCTGTCGTCGATCGCCTCGCTCCCGGCCTCATGCAGCTCCACCTTCAGTTTAACAGACTCTTTGGCCCGATCCCGACAAACATCTCCAACCTCACCAACCTCAACACCCTCAACCTCTCCCATAACCTCCTCAACGGCTCCATCCCACAGGGCATCTCCAGCATGCGGCAGCTCGAGCAGCTGCACCTCTCAAACAACCTGCTCTCCGGTGATATCCCGCTATCCCTTGGCATGATCCCGTGGCTCGGGCTCGTCAATTTTTCGCAAAACCGGCTCACCGGTGCCATTCCGCCGAGCATCGTGCAATGTGTGACGATGGAAAATCTTGATCTCTCCAACAACATGCTGCAAGGCAAGATCCCAGCTGGCTTATCTAGGATGAGCGGATTGCTCAACCTCAACCTCGCGGGCAACTTGCTGTCTGGCACGATCCCGGTGACCATCGGCGAGATGGTTAGGTTGCAATTGCTTAACCTGTCATCAAACCAGCTCTCCGGCACGATCCCACCGCAGCTCGGCAGCTGCATCGAGCTCAAGTACCTCGACGTGTCCTGCAATGGCCTCACGGGGACCCTCCCTCAATCCTTGGAGAAGGTGGCGTCGCTGCTGCGTGTTAACTTTTCATACAACGACTTCTCAGGCGAGGTGCCGAGCGGCGGAGCCTTTGCAGGATTTCGGGCGGACGCGTTCCTCAGCAATGACAGACTATGTGCGGGGACGGCGTCGATGACGCCTGGGTTGCCTAGGTGCAGCGGTGCGAAGCGCAACTTGCTCCATAACCGGCGAGTGGTGTTGCTCGTCGTTGGCACAGTCGCGAGCTTCACGATGGCAATCATTGGGCTTGCCGTGTGCCGCGCCGTGGGACAAGACAGGCGGCACTCACCGTTGCTACCATGCGAGCCCAGCACGAGGGGGGACTACCCGAGGATCTCTCAACGGGAGCTCTACGAGGCGACTGCCGGGTTCGAGCACTCAAGGCTGATCGGCGCAGGGCAATTCGGGCGCGTTTACGAGGGGACGCTCCGCAACGGCACGCGTGTCGCCGTCAAGGTGCTCGACCCCAATACCGGAGGCGGCGAGGTCTCCCGGAGTTTCAAGCGGGAATGCGATGTGCTGAGGCGGACGCGGCACCGGAACCTGCTGCGTGTGGTCACCACATGCAGCCAGCCGGACTTCCACGCGATCGTGCTCCCGCTGATGACCAATGGTAGCCTAGAAAAGCACCTCTACCCGCGTGACGGCGGCCCCGGACGTGGCATGGACGTCGCATGGCTGGTTGGCATCGCCGGCGACATAGCCGAGGGGCTCACCTACCTACATCACTACGCACCCGTCCGCGTGGTACACTGCGACCTTAAGCCCAGCAATGTGCTCCTCGACGACGACATGACGGCCATTGTGGCTGACTTCGGCATCGCGCAGCTTGTCAAGGACATGGGCGACAACGACAACGCAGGCTTTGCCGATCCCTGCAACTCCACTGCCGGATTGTTGCAAGGTTCTGTGGGCTACATCGCACCAGGTAATTTACAACACAACCGAATGAACATAACATATAAGTAGCGTAAATGCATGTGACGTTCTTCTCTTAACATTTTCATCATGGCGTTCTTGTTGCGTGGTTTTAGAGTACGGGCTAGGAGGCCATCCTTCAACAGAAGGCGACGTGTACAGCTTCGGCGTGATGCTACTAGAAATGATCACCGGGAAGCGCCCGACCGATGTGCTCTTCCAGGAGGGACTCACGTTGCATGGCTGGGTGAGGCGGCACCACCCGCATGACGTCACCGCCATTATCGCACAGTCACTGCTGGCGGCCACGGACACCATGTTGTCTGCGGTACAAGCGAACAACGTCATCGTCGAGCTGATGGACCTTGGGATCGCGTGCACTCAGCACTCGCCGCCGGCGCGGCCCACCATGGTGGAGGTGTGCCGCGCGATCGCCCTCCTCAAGGATTCGTCTTCTTCATGACATACTGGTGGTTACGTACTCATGATATATATTGTGGTAGACTCATAGCATCGAGGTTATACAATAAACTTGTGGCATCCCCCGTCCGATATGAAGATAGTCGCAGGGTTTGCAGAAAACTCGGGGGTGCCCGACGTAAGGAGATGTGCAAGAAACAAGAAGGCAGCAGGTGTGGCAGGGGAGTACGGGTTAAAAACAATCCTTGTAAGTTGACGGTAATATGGTATTGAGTATGCTTTTGTATCTTATATAAAGAGTTAAACGGTTACACCGGGGCTTGATGCAATTGTATAAGCACATGAACCGGTGGTGTTTTCAGTCATCGATCTACGGTGCTGCAACTTGATAAGCAGCAGATCATGTAGTAGAGGCATGTTAATTTGGAAGTATATTAAATGCATGTGAATATTAAGTAAGATATTATTTGCGTGTTATTATGTGATTAGCACTATATTTGACATGAAATTAACTGCACACTAAACATGTTGAGCGCTCGACATTGAAGCACTCTAAGTCATTGGATTGACATGATTTGATGATCGAGATTAACTGGACCTGCCCTTTTGAATCTTTTTATATTGGTATAGATATAGATATAGATGATTCAATGAACGATAGCCTAATTGGAATTTAGGGTAATAAAATTGAGATTGATTCAAATCAATTTACCTGCGCAGCTTACACAGATTCAGATGGATTCGAAGGAGTTTCTTAGTCGGGTCGCCGCTTGGCTGCCGTCGTCGGCTCGCTGTTGCGTGCGTGCGAGGGTGTGCTCTTGACCCCTAAGCGCTGGTCGTCGGGGGTCGCCAGTGGACCGTCTGGACGTGGGGTGTGAGGGAGCTCAGGCAGGCACCGATATGCGCCGGTGGCTGGGCTGTGAGGCAGCCGCCGGCGGGTGATGTTGTGACCGTGCCTGTTGTTGCGAGGCTGATGTTGTGTTGGCGTGTTGCTGTATTTTCCTATAATAATGGGCTGCACTACTGCCTACTGGTGGGCTGGCCGGCTGGGCATCATGATCTCGTATAAATTATGTTTTTCTCGAAACCTGGGCGGTCCACGGCCCACTCAGCCTTGCGGAAGCTCCGCCAGTGCACGCACCTAGGGGTATCGGGCGCTTCAGGCGCCCGAACTCCTCCCTGGCGCTCGCTACGCCGCTTAATTGGGCCGGCCCACAAAAGCGCGCAGACAACGAACGCAAAAGCTCGAAAAGAAGACGCAAAAAACACAACTACAGGTCTCGAACTCATCCACTTCGAAGTCACCGTCACTCCCACTAGCCACTCAAGCTACCTAACTTTCGTCATTTGTATAAGCGACAAAAGCTTAATAAACAATGTCGCCGCGCTATTTAATAGCACAGAACCATAAAATAATGGATTTCAAAAAAAACATAAAATTTGAAAATAGTTCATAGAATTTTAAAAAAGTTCGTCGAATTGGAAAAACGTTCATCAAAATTTAAAAAAGTTCATGGATTTTCAAAAAAAAAATCATCAACTTGAAAATAGTTCATCGAGTTTGAAAAAAAGTTCATCAAATTTGAAAAAAGTTCATCAGATTGAAGAAAAGTTCATCTATTTTCTAAAAAGTTCATCGATTTTCCAAAAAAGTTCATCAAGTCTGAAAAAAAGTTCATCAAAATTGAAAAAGAGTTCATCGATTTTAAAAAAAAGTTCACAAATTCGGGAAAAAGTTCACCAGTTTTCAATTTTTTTAATTGATTTCAAAAAAGTTCATCAATTTTGAGGAAAAATTAACCAATTCAAAAAAAGTTCAAAAATTCCTAGAAAAATCATCGATTTGAATAATAGTCACGTATTTTAAAAGTTAACGACATTAATAAAAAGGAAAGAAAAGAATAGGGAAAAAAGAAAAGAAAGAAGAAAAAGAAGGAAAGAAGAAAAGGGAGGAAAGGGACAACTTTTCACAAGAGGCGAGGCGTCCCGTGTAGTTACGCCAGTTTATTTGTACTTGGAGATCGAAGGTTCGAGTCACCCTCCCTCGCCCTCGTCTTGTTTTTGCTATTTTAGTAGAAAAACAAAAACTAAACGGGCCGGCCCAGTTTGGCGGGGGGTGTGCGCCGGTTTGCATTTATAACCCATTAACGGGCGCAGCGGGCGCCGTTTAGGAATTGCCCGCACCTAGTTAAGACGTCGCTTTGGCCATGCCCTAATAAGTTGCATCCTTAACATCATGTCGCATGCATGCATATAGTTAAACTTGCAACCTCATTATTCCTCGACACTGCAGCAATTCTTTCCCTAAAGGAATAACTCAACGTTCACTAGAGATACCTAAAGTATGCAAATTCAAGTATTCTTTGTTTCTTTTTCTTTTTGCTCTGGTTTTCTGGTTTTATTTTTTCTCTTCAGACTTCTTTCGTTTCTTTATTTGGTTTTCTTTTGTTTTCCCTTTGTTTTCTTTGTTTTCCCCTTTTCTTTTTCAATGCCTACATTTTTTGTTAGACATTGTACATTTTTAGTACACATCAAGAACATTTTTAAATTCATATCTAATATTTTTTAAATACATATTTTTTGAAAATAAATGATTCGATGTCTAAACTTTTCACACACATTTTATAATTTTTGGTATACATCTAAAATAAATGATTCGATGTAGGTTTTTCTCAAAAAAGCGAGACACAGGTGCACCCTTCGACCCCCATGGAGAACGAATCGGCAGATCCCTAAAAGAATAACTCAACGTTCACTAGAGATACCTAAAGTATGCAAATTCAAGTATTCTTTGTTTCTTTTTCTTTTTGCTCTGGTTTTCTGGTTTTATTTTTTCTCTTCAGACTTCTTTCGTTTCTTTATTTGGTTTTCTTTTGTTTTCCCTTTGTTTTCTTTGTTTTCCCCTTTTCTTTTTCAATGCCTACATTTTTTGTTAGACATTGTACATTTTTAGTACACATCAAGAACATTTTTAAATTCATATCTAATATTTTTTAAATACATATTTTTTTGAAAATAAATGATTCGATGTCTAAACTTTTCACACACATTTTATAATTTTTGGTATACATCTAAAATAAATGATTCGATGTAGGTTTTTCTCAAAAAAGCGAGACACAGGTGCACCCTTCGACCCCCATGGAGAACGAATCGGCAGATCCCTAAAAGAATAACTCAACGTTCACTAGAGATACCTAAAGTATGCAAATTCAAGTATTCTTTGTTTCTTTTTCTTTTTGCTCTGGTTTTCTGGTTTTATTTTTTCTCTTCAGACTTCTTTCGTTTCTTTATTTGGTTTTCTTTTGTTTTCCCTTTGTTTTCTTTGTTTTCCCCTTTTCTTTTTCAATGCCTACATTTTTTGTTAGACATTGTACATTTTTAGTACACATCAAGAACATTTTTAAATTCATATCTAATATTTTTTAAATACATATTTTTTTGAAAATAAATGATTCGATGTCTAAACTTTTCACACACATTTTATAATTTTTGGTATACATCTAAAATAAATGATTCGATGTAGGTTTTTCTCAAAAAAGCGAGACACAGGTGCACCCTTCGACCCCCATGGAGAACGAATCGGCAGATCCCTAAAAGAATAACTCAACGTTCACTAGAGATACCTAAAGTATGCAAATTCAAGTATTCTTTGTTTCTTTTTCTTTTTGCTCTGGTTTTCTGGTTTTATTTTTTCTCTTCAGACTTCTTTCGTTTCTTTATTTGGTTTTCTTTCGTTTTCCCTTTGTTTTCTTTGTTTTCCCCTTTTCTTTTTCAATGCCTACATTTTTTGTTAGACATTGTACATTTTTAGTACACATCAAGAACATTTTTAAATTCATATCTAATATTTTTTAAATACATATTTTTTTGAAAATAAATGATTCGATGTCTAAACTTTTCACACACATTTTATAATTTTTGGTATACATCTAAAATAAATGATTCGATGTAGGTTTTTCTCAAAAAAGCGAGACACAGGTGCACCCTTCGACCCCCATGGAGAACGAATCGGCAGATCCCTAAAAGAATAACTCAACGTTCACTAGAGATACCTAAAGTATGCAAATTCAAGTATTCTTTGTTTCTTTTTCTTTTTGCTCTGGTTTTCTGGTTTTATTTTTTCTCTTCAGACTTCTTTCGTTTCTTTATTTGGTTTTCTTTTGTTTTCCCTTTGTTTTCTTTGTTTTCCCCTTTTCTTTTTCAATGCCTACATTTTTTGTTAGACATTGTACATTTTTAGTACACATCAAGAACATTTTTAAATTCATATCTAATATTTTTTAAATACATATTTTTTTGAAAATAAATGATTCGATGTCTAAACTTTTCACACACATTTTATAATTTTTGGTATACATCTAAAATAAATGATTCGATGTAGGTTTTTCTCAAAAAAGCGAGACACAGGTGCACCCTTCGACTCCCATGGAGAACGAATCGGCAGATCCCTAAAAGAATAACTCAACGTTCACTAGAGATACCTAAAGTATGCAAATTCAAGTATTCTTTGTTTCTTTTTCTTTTTGCTCTGGTTTTCTGGTTTTATTTTTTCTCTTCAGACTTCTTTCGTTTCTTTATTTGGTTTTCTTTTGTTTTCCCTTTGTTTTCTTTGTTTTCCCCCTTTTCTTTTTCAATGCCTACATTTTTTGTTAGACATTGTACATTTTTAGTACACGCAAGAATATTTTTAAATTCATATCTAATATTTTTTAAATACATATTTTTTTGAAAATAAATGATTCGATGTCTAAACTTTTCACACACATTTTATAATTTTTGGTATACATCTAAAATAAATGATTCGATGTAGGTTTTTCTCAAAAAAGCGAGACACGGGTGCACCCTTCGACCCCCATGGAGAACGAATCGGCAGATGCCCCCCCAATGGAGAACGAATCGGCAGATGCCCCCCCCCAATTGATCTATCACCCTATATTAGGTCTCCTTTGGTTTCGAGGAATTCAGTAGGAATTTCATAGGATAGGATTTCTGTAGGAAAAAAAATCTTTAGAGCCCTTTGGTTTGTAGGAATAGAATCCTATGATGTGAATTTCCTTTTCCTATACCTACATTGGATTTCAGATACATATCATCTCAATTTCTATGATTTTTCTACCCTATGGACCAAATGAGGCATAGGGTCCATAAGAAATAATTAGACCGCAACGCAATGTGACCACACTAAATATCATCCTAGACAAACAAATAGGCATATGGCAAATGAAACAAGTTTGACTCACCACTCAAAAACAAAAAGAGTTAAAACAGCCCCCCCCCCCAGGCGATCGATCACCTAATATTAAATAACTATATTGTAATACGTATCTTCTCGATAATAATATATTTCGTATGTCGAAAAAAAGTATACATACTGCAAGCTTCGCAATATTAATATATTCCATTTGTTGAAAAAAAACTATACCGCAAGACAATTAATCACACTAAACATCAGCCCAGACAAATAATTAGGCATATGACAAGTGAAACAAGTTTCATGTGTGCTATTCCATGTAAATCTATTCTTGCTAACAAGCATATGAAAATTCATACTGCATGTCCTGTGTGTCAGGTGTATACTAAAGATATTCGGCATGCTTTATTTGAATGTGCCCGAGTGCAGATGGTTTGGGAAATTTTGGGTTTATTGGAAAAAGTTGAAAGAACTCTGAATGTTGATAGGGTCGGTTCAGCTGTACTAGAGGAGCTGATTTGTACTTCGATTGATGACCCACTATATCTTGCTCAAATCCCTGTATCATGTTTGATTGCGGCGGCCAGTTGGTTCCTATAGTGGGAAAGGAGACAGAGTGGAAAAGGAGAAAAAGATACATGAACTTGAATGTTCTGCCTTATCAATACAAGCTCTTGCTCTTAACTTTTGTCGGGCGGGCACTGTTCAACTTCCGGCAAGATAGGTAATGTGGGCTAAACCACCGCAGGGTACAGTCAAGCTGAATATAGATGCATCATTTGAGTATGAAGGGAGTACTGCTTCCATTGGCACGATCTTGAGAGATGATGTTGGCGATATTATTGCAGCCGAGGTCTCCTATATGGGTAAAACAATTGATGCATATACAACGGAAGCTATGGCTATGAAGAAGGGTCTGCAATTTGCAGATTCTCTGGGTATTCATAAACTGCTATTTCACACAGATTATGCAGAATTGGTCAAGGAGATTAATCAAGAAGCAGTTAATTCAGTAGCGGCCCTTATTCATAAACTGCGGTGGCGGCGGTAGTGGCAGGGCACGTATCGTTTGCTTTGAGATTTGTGATAATTTTGGTCATGTTAGTTTTGAGCATTGTGCGCGTGAATCGAATCGCGTGGCTCATGAGCTGGCTAGAAGGGCTAGGTTTGATCCTCCGGGGTGTGTGGACGGACAATCCTCCATTTTTTATCCATAGCCTTATTTTGGATGATTTGTGGTTATTTAAGATGAAATAAACTAGCCATGATGTCATTTCCTCAAAAAAAAGTTTGACTCGCCGGTCAAAAATAAAAGAGTTAAAAACACTCCAGATTGCCTCGAAAAAATCTACTCTAGCAGGCGAAGAAGAAAGAAAGAAAGCCACTGACTAGAAGCCGGACATTCTCCGGAGCACGAACATGCCGAAGCCGATGCCGAGGAACGTGGCGATGGAGATCCCGAAGATGCCGACGAGGATGCCGGGCACGACGAGCGAGCCTCAGCCTTTCGCCGTCGCCATGGCGGCGGCCGTGGTCGGCCCGCCGACGTTGGCGTTGGACGCGATGAGCAGCTGCTTCCTGTCCAGCCCCGCCAGCCTCCCGGCCCCGAGCACCACGGCGAGGTGCACGGCCACCTGCACCGCTGCGAAGGCGAACACGGCGGGCGCCTTGGTCACCGCGTCCACCACGCTGCCGTTGGCGCCCACCACCGCGAAGAACACCTGCATGAGGATCAGCGCCATGGTCTCCCCCGACGGCGCGAGCCGGCCCAGCAAGCCCGGGAGCGCCGTCGCCAGGGCCACCACCAACGCCGTCACGCACGGCAGCGTGCCGCCGGCGGCCACGCCCAGCCCCGCCGCGATCCCCGAGCCGGCCCTGCAGATCGCGAACGACAGCGCCAGCGCCGCGCCGCCGTGCAGCACCGACATGCTGCCCCGGGGCTCGCCCTCGCCGCCGTCCTCCGGGGACGTGGCGCTCTTGGCCTCCGGCGGTATCTTGGACGCCAGCGCGAAGAGGGCCGTGAAGTAGAGCGCCGAGATGAGGTTGTCCGCCGCCACGCCGGCCGCCACCACCGACGGCGTCGTGCCCAGCGCCTCCGAGATCGCCACGAAATTCACCGCTGCCGCCATGAGACATAAGTTCAGATCAGATCAGATAACAGTGTTCATCAGGCATGCTCGATCAAGTGTACCAACAATTGAGAGCTCGTTAGTCAATTACCTCCGCCAATGTAGCTCCCCATGAGAGCGGCGGCGATCTTCCAGCTATCCTGGCCGAGAGACCGCATCGGGAACAGCAGATAAGCCAGCGTTGTGCCGATTACAGTTGCAACTACATCCAATTGAGCCAAAGATTAATTAGACATGATCTTTCTTATCCCAAATCCATCGATCTGAACTTCAGAACTATTTCTGTTCAGAACTTCAGATAGAATAAGAAAAAAAAAAGATTTTTTATGGTTACCTGATCCGATGAGGAAGGCCTTGAGGAGGTCGCCGGTGGTGCGGACGACGCGGTGGAGGTCGGCGCCGAGGAGCAGGAGCGGCACGGCGACGGGGAGCAAGTACTCCATGACGACGGCCTGCGCGGGCGCGCCGGGCGCCACCAACCCGGCCGACGCCGCCGCCAGCCCCGCCAGGATGCTCACCAGCGCCCCGCTCAGCGCCGCGCCCCACGCCGTCCGCTCCTCCGCCCTGACCAACACATACACGGACGGATCACTCCTAGTCCTCCACGGCGGCGACGGACGGACGGACGTAGCGCGCGCGAGCTGAGGGGTCTCGGCCGGCAGGTCAGGTGGTTTGCGTGTCGGTTACCAGGTGCCGAAGGCCGCGGCGGAGAGGAGGAACGCCCAGTTGCCCCACTGGTCGCCGGGCGCGATGATGCGCACGGCGCGGGGCGGCCGGACATGCCGGAGCCGAGGCGGCTGGCACCCGTCACGCCAGAGGCGCGGCAGCCGAGGCGCCAGAGGCCGGAGGCTGCCGGCGCGAGGTCGGCGTCGGAGGAGGAGATGGCACGGCGGCGAGGGGGAGGGGACGAGCAGGGAGGCGGCCAGCGGCGGCATGCCGGCCGCGCGATCCAAATCCTCTGTTCGTTTGTTGTGGCGCGGCAACGCAGCGCTGGGCCAAGTGTTCCCTCTGTTCTCCCACACGCTCGTGAACAGAAGCAACCAAAGCCAACGGCCGAAATAACATTGGAGAAGCGATGGCGACATTGTTGTCTTCTTGGTCTGCATCTGATGATTTTTGGCGCCTTCTCTTCTTGGTCTGCATCTGATGATTTTTGGCGCCTTCATGTGAAACAGAAGACATACAAGTAGGAGTAGGAATATCAATTGAAAAGCTTGAGAAGAATTGATTGTGACTCATGAAGATGCAAGATGCAGCCGGCCCAACTACTGTTCCTGGCATTTTCTCTGTGGCCGTCATCTTCTGTTGTGTGCTTCCTGGCATTTTCCTTGGCTCCAAATGCAGTGGAAGCTGTTTGTTCTATCCTTAAACCTGTCATCAGAGCTTATGACGCCTTCATCATCATGTCTTGATTAATCAGACAATAGTTTCTAGATCCATGGAATGCAGATGATCAACAGAAAAGTGCCACCTCAAGAAAATGCAGAGGTATTCCCATCAATTAGCAGACAATCGTTTAGTTAATCTATCAACAAGAAGGTTGGCATTTGAAAATTGATGGTGACTCACGTTACTGTGGATCTGGTCTTCGTTTTTGTATGTCAACCTTCCCCAACTTTGAGTGAAATAAAACAGGATTAAAATGAGCAATGCATATTAATTTTACTCATGCATCTCCCGCGGTCTTCACTATATCAACAGGGGATTGGAGCGCCATGACGCAGATTTTTAAAACGTGCACTGATAAGTTTCAAAACTTACACCGGCAAATTGTAATAAAAACTTAAAAGACCAATCTAGACCGTGTATCTTTCACCAAAAGGACTGTTTCTGTTGTCGTTGCCCCCCAAAACAACCACAGTACAGTACCTAGTATACATTGCCAGAGATGGTCCTGAGAGTGCTTGATGCGACGGGTAACAGCAACCTGTTTTGAGAGCTAATTATGCAAGATGCAGCCGGCCGGACCGAACTACTGTCCTTGTATAGTCTCTGGGCCTGCATCTCTGTGTTGTTTCCTGACATTTTCCTTGGCACCAAATGGGAAACTGCAGCCTGTTGTTCTATCCTCGGACCTGTCAATAAAAGTGATGCCTTCATTATCATGCCTTGATTAATCAGACTAAGCTTTCTTGATTCATGGAATGCAAATGATTAGGAGTAAAGTGCCATCTCAACAAAACCGTAGAGGTCTTGTGACCAATCACAGGAGACAGCCATGTAGTATTCTATCACAGGAGGCAGGAGTGCGTACATACAAATGTTCAAACGAAGACATGCCAGGGCCAACCACCACACTGCAGCAGTTACATCAGACATGACAATGCAAATGATTAGCAGCAAGCATGAGACAGGAACCTTCTGACCGCCCCCAATTAACGAGCATAACTGCACAATTAACAAGCATAATCAAAGATGATTCTTCCCAGAAAGATTGATACTCTGGATCTGGGGACATCACAGGTTGGCAACCATTCTCTGCTCTGCACATATAGTACATGATACATGCACCAGACACCACAGGTGGCCAAGATTGCCAAATCATTTGGCCTAACAGGTGCACACAACGTCTGTTCAAGAGTCAAGGATTTGGAGGGACAAACAACCCCAGGTCATGCCTGGGACAAAACAGATCAACAGGAGCTTCTCATACCAACAACAGACACTACTACATACAGAGTTTGTATTTACATCATCCAAATACAGTCGACGGCGCCCTCCAATAACACAACAAAGGAGCAATGATTTAGCTGTCATGTCTTTGCATCCAGATAAAGCTCCCTGAAGCCTTATAAATAGACGACCACGCAGGGATCACACATCAAGCATAAGTGCAAGCAGTTTCTAAAAAGAAGAAGCATAAGTGCAAGCAAGGAAGTTCAGTCACAGACATCTGCTTCACCACCATGGGCGAGAGAATCTGTGCCAGCGATCTCGTTGGAGTCTACAAGGGAGACAAGCGGAGCGGAGTTCGGCCGCTGCCACGTCGTGGACAAATAAAGCTAAGGATCGTGCACATCGTGATGCACTCCATCACGTCGGCACTTCCAAATCTTGATCACAAGTGAATGTATGTGACTGGCTATGTAGATGTTAGGATCTGTTGTAAGCCGCTCCCTCCGTATAGCTGTATGTTTTTATGAATTTGAGAATGTTACTCCTATTTCGATCTGCACATGATCATGGTTTGTTGCTCCTGGCTTGCATCCTTGTGGTCCCTGTTTTGATCACTACAACTACAAGGATGTTTACCGTCTGGTTCATCGTCTGAGCTTGACGATGCATCTTTCATAAGACTCCTCGATGCCTTCATACTAACCCCCATTAGGTGTTTCCTATTTGATGCATGCTGCGTCAAACTGTCGAGGAAATGCACAAGTGAGGGAAGGGAGCGAGGTAAATGTGCCAGCCCATTTGTAGGTAGCAAACGTACATACTACACAGGACCCGGTTTTGGGAACCTTCTAGAAGGTTCCTGACCATTTTTTGTTTACTCTTCTCTTCTCTCTACTGTTTTTCTATAGAATCGCATTTTTCGAAAATTGTTCTCTCTGTCCAAGAAAGTTTGTGTTTGCAAGAAAACTTCACAAACTCAAAGAAAATCATGTTTATTTTTCCCAGAATTTCAAATATGTTCACGCGTTCAAAAAATTGTTGCATTTTTTTTAAAAAAACCGGGTTACAAAAGATGTTGGGAATTTCAAAGTTTTCCATGTTTTTAGAAGAATGTTGGTGTTTTCCAAAGTTTTCAAAAATTCCAACAAGTATTGTGTTTTAGAAAATGTTCGAGTTTTTTAAAAAGTAGTAAAAAATTCCACGAAAAACAAGTTTTCTTAGATGATAAAAAAATAAGATTCTTTTGCATTTTTCTTCACCTTTTCAAATGATCCTTTTGGAAAAAACGAATGGAACATTAAAATGCTACAGTACCCAAAGTCGCTACAGATCCGTTACAGTCCCGAGTGTCATCTGCGCTGGAATGGGCCTGGCCTGGTTGGGGGTTCACTTACGCGAAACAGTAGCAAATTGACACTGGGAGCGTCACATTAAGCGCTCCCAAGGAGCATCTTGCTCCGAACAAAACACTTACGAAACAAATAGAGGTGGATGAGTCGGAAACCCACGCACCGATCGAGAGGTCGGAACTCATGTGCGGAGAACAAGGCTCGGCCGATAGGAGAGAGAGGGGGAGGGCTTACGCATTTTACTTATTCTGTTTTTCTTTTTCCCATTTGCATTCTAATTCTATGTTTTTTCAATGCATGAACATTAAAAAATTATAAATATGTTTTAGGTTCGTGGTTGTTTTAAAATTGATTAACTTTTTAGAAAAAAACACAATCATTTCACTTGTGGTCCCTACGGTTGGCACCATCTTAGTTGGCGTGTCCAGTAAACGTGCCAAGAGCACAAACGACGGGTAGCGGATGTAGGTTTGATTAAACATAGGTTATCATCATCTAAACTTATACTGCATAGACTCTATACATTCCAGTTTAGGTAATAATGGGGGAGTCATTGCATAATACAAACTGAAACACAAAATAAACATAATTAAAATGATGCTGAAATTCAAAATGAATATGTGTAAATGCTTGTAGCATTGATTAATCATTTATATATGAAATTACACTTGATTATGATAAAATATTGCAAACATTATAAAAAATTTATTAATATTGTTTCGTACAAAATAATATGTCATTGTGCATGCATATATGTTTGATTTAGTTATTTAATCGAATCGGATAAAACATAAACATAGTATTTTCGGCTTTACGCACTTCATTGTTTTTAGTTATTTTTTGATTCACTACAATTTTTGCTTAGAATTATTCAAATAAACAAGTTCATTTATTGAACTTGAGTGGCTATACATATATGATGCACCGCTAAGCCAACTAAATAATTTTTTTTATTTATTTATACCAAACTTATATACTTATTTATTATCTATTCCATCAAAAAAGATTTTATTTAATATAATTTATATTATACATAATGCAATTAGCAACATGTTAGTGCTTCTTTTACGGTTTCATGGTTAAAAATAAATTTGCAGCATTACAATGCTATTAAATATTTTTAATATAATGTTTGTTATATACACTTGTGCTGAGTTGAAAATGTTAATTTTCAGCAAAAGTTGTGTCTCCCCCATCCCCCCTTTAAAATTTTGTTTGAGAAAACCTTTGGACCGAATCAAATCTCCCTCCCATCTAACGAAACATTATAATGGCAAAATAGCTAGAGATGGCCTTTTTCTTTTCCCGTTGTGATCTTCTCGTAGGCTCATTAGTATGTGCATTTTCTCTTGCCCGAGAAGGTTGAGGATTAACATTGGGTTGAGGATCATCATTTGGCTGAGGATCCTCACCATGCTGAGGATATTCATTATGCTGAGGCTCCTCGTCGGATTGAGGATCCACTTCAGGTTCAAGATCACCAGTAGGTGTCTCGTGCATATTAGGCATAGGGATAAAGTTCTGTTGGATAGTCGGGGATGGAACATACACCCGCTTCTCCTCAAGATCAATCGCCCTAACCTCAGTGACTTCATTATCCTCAAAAAACACCGCTTGCCTGGTTTCCACAAACTTGGTGGTATGACCTGGGCAATAAAAGTGATATCCTTTTCCTCTATGAGGATACCCAATGAAAAAACAACTAGCTGTCTTTGGGTCCAATTTCTTAATATGTGGATTGAATACTTTAGCTTCAGCCGGGCAGCCCCACACTCGTAAGTAATTCAAGCTCGGTTTCTTTTCCGCCCACATCTCGTAAGGTGTGCTCGGTGCTGACTTAGCTGGAGCAAGATTTAGGATGTGTGCAGCTGTTTTCAATGCCTCCATCCAAAGGCTTACTGGTAAGTTCGCATGACTAAGCATGTTACGTACCATATCCATAAGAGTGCGGTTGCGACGCTCAGCTACGCCATTTTGCTGAGGTTCACCAGGCATTGAATATTGGGCAATTATTCCATTTTCAGCAAGATATTTTGATGACGGTCCTGGAATTTGCCCATAAGGAGCATGCCTGCCATAATATTCTCCCCCGCGGTCAGACCGTACTACTTTGATCTTTAGGTTGAGTTGATTTTCAACCTCGGCTTTATAAATCTTAAATTTGTCCAAAGCTTCGGATCGATCACATATGGGGTAAATGTAGCCATAGCGAGAGAAATCTTCTGTGAAGGTAATGAAAGAATCAAAACCATCCATAGACTTTACATTAAAAGGTCAGCATATGTCAGTATGAATAAATTCAAGGACCGATGTGGCTTTTACTGCTCCTTTCTTAATTGTTTTCACATATTTTCCCTTAATACAGTCAATACAATTACCCGCATCAGAGAAATCTAGCGGATGAAGTATTTCTTCTTTAATCAATCGTTCCATTCTTCCCCTCGAAATGTGGACCAAGCGATGATGCCACAATTTCGAAGAAGGATTGATACTTCTCCCATTCTTTTTATGATTGCGTTCATTCATATTCATTTCGCAGAGATTCACACACATAGGATAACCGGAAAGATTTAACATATAAAGTTTGCCTCGTCGGACGGCGAGACCAACATCCTTATTACAATACTTTAAAAAACATTGTTTCTCCCCAAAGGTACAATGAAATCCAAAATCATCTAAACATGAAACTGAAATCAAATTCCTACTCAAAGTAGGCACATAAAGAACGTCCTTGAGCTGAAGTAGGAAACCAGTGTGCAACTTCAAGGTGAGGGAGCCCACGGCTTCAACTTCAGCCTCCTTCCCATTCGCGACATTAAGTCTTCTTGTTCCCTTTAGGGTGTGGCTTATATGGAATCCCAGCAAAGAATTCGCGACATGAACAGTCGCACCTGAGTCAATCCACCATGTAGATTCAGAAAAATCAACATATAGAGATTCATCTACAAGAGTGATCTCATCCTTACCCTTTTTATTCAGTCACTTAAGAAAACCTGGATAGTCCGCCTTGAAATGATTTGGCTGCTTGCAAAAATTGCAAAGTCTTTCTCCAGCGGCATTTGTAAGATTAACTGAAGTAGCCGCTGAAGGTGCGGGACGTGAACAATTTGCCTCGTTGCATTGCTTAGGCTTTGGAGGATTCTTTTTGGAATACTGCTTTTTGTTGGGCACATTATTGTTATGAGCATGGTTCTCATGCTTCCTCTTTGCAGAGTTAACATGGAGAGCTTGATCTTTCTACTCACTCTTCATTCTCTCTTCCTCCTGAACGCAATGTCCAATGAGTTTAGATAGTTTCCATTTGGTTTCAAGAGAGTTATAGTTTTTCTTGAATGGATTGAATTGTGAGGGTAGTGACCTAAAAACTAGGAGCACCATAAGCTCTTCATTCAAGTCACACTTCATGGTTTTAAGCTTTGCCACGACATTGCTCATACTTAAGATGTGCTCCCTCACATTTCCATGCCCGTCATATTTTGCAAGCAGCTTGTGCAAAAGCTCATCTGCATACACTTTCTTTGAGCCCTTAAATTGTTCTTCCACCGATTTCAAATATTCGGCGACACTTTCATTGGCAGGAATAGCCCCTTTAATCTCAGTCGAGATGGAGAAGTTCATAATTAGGAGCGCCATTCTGTTTGACCTCTCCCACTTCTCAACTTTAGTATCATAATCTTTATTAAGCTCAGCATACCCAGTGGCACCCTTTGCAGGTTCCACTGGTTTACTTTCCCTCAGTGCAAGGTCAACCTCATGCCATCCGAGGTGCAAAAGCAACGAGTCCTTCCACGATTGGAAGTTATTCCCAGTAAGTGGCTCGATCTCGAGGCCACGAGAACCGGAAGCTGTCATGATTTCGAAATATCATAAGTAAAGGAAAAGAACATCATAATTAAATTAAATTGCACAAAAATTAACCTACGTTGGTTTGATCAATTTTCATGCAAAAATTAACTCCAAATTATATCACCATTGGGCAGAAAATAATAAGGAATTAACGGAGTGATTCAAAAAAATGTAAAATAACGTTGGTCTGTATTACAAAAATGATCACATTAATCTCATGTGTAATATCAATTTTCCAACATTAATAATTCACCATTTATTGATATTACCATGGGATGAACATAAATGTGCCATAAAATGACACAAACATTAATTTATAAAAGTTTTCTAAATAAAATTTTTCGTTGGTTCCATTTCATTCAGAAAACTAAACCATAATTTTCAGAATCATTTTTCTGGCAATTTTCTATTTATAACAGTGCAAGAATATTTTGGGAATAATCATAATACGGAAATACACTGAATAAATAGAAAACGCACAGAAACTTCAATTTTAGCCCAAAACCGACGGCAGCTCTTTAAATTCTAGCCCAGCGAACAAAAGACATTAAATAAAAAACCTTTTCGGCGGGCTAAGGCAACTTGGGCCGAAACCCAGCCGCAAAAACGACCCGTTAATCGGCCGAAGGCCCGTCTGGAGCAGCGCGTCAGGCTCGCCCGTTGGATCGAGCCAACGGCTCGGATCGCTCCTCAGTGGAGGAAAAAACTGCCAGGTCAAACCCTAGCCTTATCCCCATTTCCATCCCGATTCACTCGCTCCCGAGAGAGAGCTCGACTGCGGCGGCGACGGCGAGGCGTGCCCGCACATAAGACACGGCGGCGCATGGCACACCGGGCATGGCGACGCGGCAGCATCGCTCGCCGGAGCAGCGTGCACAAGGACTTTGTCCCGCGCGCTCCTCCGTCGAGCGTAGCTCCGGTGACGCGGCGACGCACTTGTTGGGCATTTCGCCAGCGGCTGCCGGCGCAAGCTTTTGGCGGCGGCGACATCCGAGGCGCGGAGGCCAGGCCATGCGCGCGTGCGTGAGAGCGGCAGCGGCGGCTGCTGCTTCATTCCGCGCGCCATCCCGAAGGGCGGCGGCGTCCCGGCCATGGCGTGCGCGCACGGCGGCGGCCGTGCGGACCCCGAAGGCCGGCATCATCTTGGTGAGCCCCAAAACCTCTTCTTTTGTTGAACTTCATTCATTTTGGGCTAAGATTTGGGATTTGACTTTTCTAGGGTTTCGGTTAGGGGATTTCTAGAGTTGTGTTCGGCTGAATTGGCAAAAGTAGCTTCTTTAATCTCGCCAATTCATCTTGCTCAGAAACTAAACAGTGCTAATTAACAATCTTGATGCGGAAACGTGGCAAATCAAACTAGCAGAACATGATTTATCATAATCATTGGATAATTAGCACTAACCCACAGCCAATTAGACTTTGACCGAAACACATAACCCTAGAGATCAAACATCGACTTCAACAGAGGGCAATCTAACCTTATTCATGAACCATTAGACTTAAACCTTAATCATCAGTACGTAATCAGGATCATCAAACTTAAGCAGATCATCTTAGGGATCTAATCTAGGCTTAACCATGCTCAAGATACCATTGTTAGACTTACAATCCCGTAGGATCTACTTAACAGATCGTAAGCCAGGCATTAGATCACCTAATAGCACATATCAGAGAGATGGATTAGGTTCTTACCACCAATGGAAGCAACCATTGGTGTCGACGGTGCGAAGTCCCATGCCTGCTCGATGCAGGCTTGATGCAGGCTCGGTGAAGTTGCTCGTTGCAGGTAGCGGCGTCCCTCCGGGCGCCACCGGCACTGCCCTGGGACAGGGGCAGAGCTTGGAGATGATCTTCCCGTCGTGCAGCGCTCCCCCAGATCGGTTAGGGTTTAGGGATGTGGGGAGCAGGAGTAAACCGTACGAGAACTGGTCTAGCGTAGGTGCTGGCTGCTCCCCCATCTTTTTATGTGCGCTGGCGACAGGGGACCAAAACCATAGTTGGTTAGGGTGCCCCCGATCAGGGCGCGTAAGTTGAGATCGAGGGGTACGAACGTTGGTTCGTGGCCTCCCTGTTTCTCTCTTTAACGTAACTTTATTTCTGGTCTTTTATTTTCGTTTTGGCCCATTGGGCCTCTAGATCAATACCAACACCTTGTTCTGTGGTACCGTTGTGCTGGAGTTCCTTTCCGGGATCTTTCACATGAGTGTAATGTGTCTGAGTGATATCCTGATATCGCTTGGCATGGTTTCCCAGTATAGCCTAGTAAATTTCTTTGTCCGCAACAAAAGGCACAACAAGAAGATGTGCGTCCTTAGTTCCTTCAACTGCAAGGACTTTCTTGACCATCGTTGGTGCATGAAGTCATGCTCCTCATCTTTAAGAATTACAGAGTTGGTTCTTGGATATGTAAAATGTTGTTGGGAGGAACACATAGTAGATGTTGCCAGTTACAGGAGGTTCAGTGATCAGAGGGGTCAATGGACTATTCAGCATAAAGGATGCGACCAAGATCAGGAATGGGGGCTAAACAGGTCGTTTGATGAGAGTGTCCTTCTCTGGCACATTGCAACGGACTTGTGCTTCTACCAAAAGGCCGACACATCAGCTTGTCATGTAAAGGCCACGGGATGCAGAGAAATTTCCAACTACATGATATACATACTGTTCGTCAAGCCTGAGATGCTATTGCCTGGCACGAGACGGAATCTGTTCAAGAATGCCAATGCTGAACTGGAGAAAATCCTCAAGGACGACAAGCCATCGCTAATGGCGATTCTCAAGGGAAATAAGCCACTCCTCAAGTTCCTCAAGGGAAAAGGGCCATCACCTGAGGAGGCTGAAAGAAGACTTGTGGACAAAATAATCGTCAAGTTGCGGCGCACAGAATGCAGAGAGGATCTAGGATGCACGGAACCGCCACCGGATTGAGAGAGGCATCCGACTGCTCGGGAAGGTTCCATTCACAAGACCTGGCAGCTTTTTAAGTCAATGCTTCACATATACTTTTTGCCTGATGCAAAGAAATATCCAGCTGCACAGGAACGTTTTATCCATGATGCCTGGAAGATTTCTGAAATGTTGTTGTGTTTAGGTGATGAGAAGATGTGGGAGGTGATCGAAGGTGTGTGGGTGGAGATACTCTGCTTCTCGGCCAGTAGGTGCCGAGGGTACCGGCGGGGAGCTGCTCACACATATCTGGCTCCTGCTGTCGCACATGGGGATGGAGACCCTGCCGGAAAGGGTACAGAGGAGGGACCTTTCTAGTGGAGGAAGAAACACCGGCGCCACTCCGCCGTCTTCCCAGATCAGCACCTCCACTGTGGAGGACATGGTTTGACCGTTGGTGCTTATGAAGACCATTTCTCCCGTGCTCTCAACCTTAGTTGTCGCTTATTTGCTTATCCATACAGGACTTTGTATTGTTTGTGTATCTTGATGTGTTGTTTATCGGCGTGCTTCTCTACCATTGTTGTTCTTCAGTTAAATAAAAGCTATTCTAAGCCTGTATGTTTCTTATTACGGTGGCTACCAGTCTGCCACCGTGTTTGTAAGACTGGGATCGTGACAGTCATTTGAATGCTTGATTAGCCTGTTAATGTAATGTATCACTGCAACCCAAATACCAGAATTGTAGTGCTGTTTTCCTTGCTAATGTCGATGATTGTCCCGTCGATTACTGCCCAAAACAAGTGATGTTGTTTCTTCTTTAATTTATACGATTTCTGCTGCAGTGTTACTCGACTCAGTATACAGAGTGTTCGATGATGCCAAGGTTAACCATGTGAATATCAGATAGATGGAATGGGATGGAAGAGCTTGGCCGACAACAGGCTTCATACACTGGAGATTTCATACGATGAAGCTGCTGCGGGTGCATCTATCTCTCGGCCCCAAGAAATGTACCAGCTGAATCATCTGAGAAACTTGTACATAGAAATAACCCTGTCTATCAGTCTATGTCTGTTTTGCTGATGTGCAGTTCGATTCCTTCGTTTCTTGATCTAAAGCTGCTCTTTTTGCTCAGAGCTTAATGCACTATAGTAATAATGAGGACGTGTGTAGCACTGTCGGTTGTCCCACGTTGAATTCAGTGGTAAATGATGGATGTCATGGCTCAACAAGATTAAGATCAACATCATCTTTAAAAAAAGATCTACAGGACATATTGTGGCTGCAACGCAAAGAGTATATTTATAGTAGGAAAAAGTATCAACAACAACTAAAACCTTTTTTTCCCTGAAAGAACAACAACTACTCTGCTGCTCCTGCTGCTGCTATCTGACAGGAACCATTCTCAGATTTTCAATCATACTCATTGCTTATTTGACATCAGGTGGAATATTTGTCTTGATTGCTTATTGTGATGTGTTGATTATGTGTGTGCTTCTATAGTGTTGGTGTTCTTTTGTCGAATAAAAGTCTGCAAGTGTTGCAATGTGTTGTTAATGTGCAAGAATGGATTTGATGTGACAGTTATTTGAACATTTGATTGCCATGTTGATGTGTCTTACGGATACACATCTCGATATGCAAAGGTAAAATCACCAGTGCTGCTTTCTTTATTTTGATTTATATGAGTTACTGTTGCAATGTTACTCCATCCGTCTGAAAACAGAGCGTTCAGTGATGCCAAGTTTGGGGATTCTATCCATTCAGCTACTTGTGCCGCTTGTGCACCCAACTTTTGGCCATCACCTGCTAAGCATGATTTCTTTTTCTTCTTCTGTAAATCGATATAGATGCATAATGGCTGGCGACTTGCAGGCTAGCGTATGATGTGTGCTGAAGTGTAAATTTCCACTCACGGATGGCTGGATCTGTTCCTGGCTCGTGTTGCTTCCTGCTCGTGTTGCTTCCTTGCAAAGGAACAATTGTACGTGCTAGCCTTTTTCCTCTTTTCATTTTGGGTGTAGCCATCGGCTTTATTCATTCATTTGTAAGGTTCTCTGGAATACAAATAGTATCAGATTTGCATACATGTCGCCCCTCATCCAGACCAAATTGGGTTTCTGATGCTTTTGCCAAGTCGTATGGGGTCGAGCTTATTTGATGGCTTCTTGAAGAAACTTCATAGGTTGTTATTGAGCAGTAACATACTGCACCTTCATTTCAGCAAACACCTGTCAACCTGCGAGTTCTCCTCTGCTCCTGCATCTTCGTCTTTGATTGCTTTGGTAGATACAGTTGTGGGCTGGCGCGTTTCTGAAATGCTACAGTGCTTAGTTGCGTAGTGGCATACGCTTTGTGGGGTAGTTTTGGGCTCGTCCTACTAACTCTACTACTGAACATGACTTGTTCTGGTGTCCTCTGGAGCTTATGGTGTTTCCCAAAGTATATTTGCTTCCAGGGTTTTAGTCCGCCTGGTTACTATGATGTATACCTCAAAATACTTATGTAAAAGTTTAATGCCATTTTTGAATTAAGGTGATGTTTAGATCAAACTATACTATTCGCTGGCAAATTTAATGAACTTTGGACCGATACATTAGCCCTGTTTTGTTTGTTTCTTCATTTTTAATTTGCCAAAGTTTGATGCTTTCGATCAGGTTATGATTGGGAGAGATGCAATCGCCACTGTCGACACATTCTTTCATCAAGCATTTTATCTCTGAGATTAATGTCAGTTCTCAGTACCAGCGTGTCACTACCCATCCAGTACGGAGCCATGCTTGTCAGTCTTGGATCGGGCCACCACATGGTACAAGTAAGATCAATGTAGATGGTGTTGTGGAAAGTTACGGAGATAGAGGTGCAGTCGCTGCGGTATACCGGGATCACCTGGGAAATTAGTTTGGGCTCGTCGTTGATCACCTTCATGGGCATCACAGACGTGCCCACTTTAGAAGCTCTTGCATGTCATGAAGCTTTTAGCTTTGGTCCTAGGGACTGTTTGGATGTTGCCCGTGATAACCTTGCCAATTCGTGGGCCAGCCAAAAAATTGGCGAACCTTTTGCCCGCCCGTGAATGGCCAAGAGTTGGCGTGAAATTGAACTGTGAGAGTGCATGCAGTCGGGGGTGAGCCAAATAATTAGCACCAATCCAAACAGGTGTCCTGGGAGTGGTCAACGCCAATTTTTTGGCTGGGCAACTTTTGGCTCAAATCCATGTCCTTTGTGCCCTAGTGTCTCCGGATTGTGCATCAGCAGTAAGAAACATTGTAGCTCATGGTGGCAGGCGGCATGGTGCAATTATAAAAGAGATTCGAGTTAGCTCACTAGAGTTTGAAAGCATGACTAGAAACTTTGAGGCTGATAGCTAGCTAAATTTTCTCTGTCATCAGGCGTAGGAAGGCATGTGTGGTTTCTTAAGCCAAATGATGTTGTAACGATTCAATTGAACTTACATGAATAAAGAGTTGTTACATCCCTAAAAGAAGTACTAACACACATAAATATCTACTCAGGATAGAGACGAGTCGCGGCAGTCGTTAGCAAAACGCAGAAAAGTATAACGCCGGTTGAAAAGTATATGTGTATAGCCGGCCGGACGAGTGTGAGATTTGAAGGCTGTACACGCCGCAAGAGCGTCCCTCTTGTGTCCAGCTCAAACAAGGACAACAGTAATGGTGGGCGACTGGAGGTGAAAGGTAAGGGTTGACGGACCGAGTGCAGGTCTTTGCTGCAAGTTTGTATTTATTTTTTGAGATGAAGATGATATGCAAGTGTGTGGACGTGAGGCTGTTGTAAGTGTCTTTTTAACCCCTCGGGGCCTCAGCAAGCCGAGCATCATCCAAGTCACAAACGTAGGAAAGTATAACGCCGGTTGAAAAGCGAGTGTGAGATTTCGAGGCTGTGCACGCGGCAACAACGCCCCTGTTGTCCAGCTCAAACAAGGACAACAATAATGGTGGCGACGGGAGGTGAAAGTTAAGGGTTGACGGACTTTTCAGGTCTTCGCTGCAAGTTTGTATTTATTTTTTGAGGTGAAGATGATATGCAGGTGTGTGGACCTGAGGCTCCTGTAAGTGTCTTTTTAAACCCCTGTGGCCTCAGCAAGCCGAGCATCATCCAGCGCACTCACACTTGCATATACTGGGAAAAGAAGAGAAGGCTGTCGTCGTATTGTGAGCTCCGGCCTAAAGCAACGGTACTCATCTTTTCTCTCTTCTCCATACTACTACCTCCATACAAAAAATATAAGATGTTTTGGTAGGTCATTTTAGCCTACTAAAATGTCTTGTATTTTAAAATGGAGGTAATATTATTCATGGAGTAATACATTATCTTTGTGTCTTTCAACAACCACTCCCTAAAAAAACATGATAACTATGGTGCTAGAAGGCTGATTTGAAGAGCAAAACCATCATCCATACAAGATAAAACTCATTACTAAGGATACGAGTAAACATCAATTTATTGATAGATAAGAACATCTCTAGCCGATCCCTTATATGTTAACTTCTTGTGTGCCTTCTTATACTTAACTCATAATTTGAGGAGTTAAACAATGGCTGGATTTAGCAGAACCCTTAAATTTAACTTCTCAAATGAGTAACACCAAATAAAAGTCTCTCTTCATCTTCTTTTTCCTTCTTCTTCCTTCCGATGCAAGGACGGAGAGAACGGCGGGTCAAAAAAGATGATTGGGGAGGCAGCACACACAAACGAAACAGCTGCGCACACATGCACACGTAGCCGAAGTAGCTTGACGGCGCCCTCGGCAGTTGTTACCCAAGGAACGGCTGCAGCTTGCACGTTGTGTTGTCGGCTGCATGCAAGCACACTCATGCACAGCGGCGCGCACACACACACACACACACACACGCACATCACACACACACGCACGCGCGCTCGGGGCACACCCGGCTGCACCTGGGCATACCGGTGAACACACGGATGCACCTAGGCGCCGCCTTCTCACACCTCTTGCGGCCAATTTCATGAAATTCCTCACCGCCGGCGAGATTCAAACACCGGAGAAGGGCGGTCGGTGGTGTGTGGGCAGTGTAGGTTTCATTCCCGGGACGGCGGTGGTGACATGCGTTGGTGGAGGCAGCAAAAAGAGGCATCGTTCATGAGAAAGGAGAATGATCTTTTTTTTCTGTGGTGGCTCTGGATTAGTAAAAATAAGAGATTTGGACTGCTTTTGGGGGCAACTCTTAATTTTTATACTCTTCTAACCGTCTAAGAGTTCGGCTAGGTATGGCTAGCTCTCAAATTTACTCTATAGTTTTTTAGGGAATCAGCTGGAGATAATCTAAAGTAAACCTATGCATGGACTACCATAGTTTATGTGCTACGGGCCAGGCCAGGCCGTTTATGTGCTTCGGGCCAGGCCGGGCTTGGGATTTTTGCTTCTGGCTTTGCCAAGCCTGGCCGGAACCCCGACCCGGTCAGACGAATGATCAGGTTTACTCTAAAGCAAGTCATAACAAGTTTACCAATAACCTTCCATTTTGATGCTTATATTTTATATTTTGCAGGTAGCAATGGCCTCTGCGCATCCCAATCGACCCAGACCCCCCGCCATGCTTCTACTATTGGCGTTGCTGCACTTCTCTTTGGGTGCTAGCAAAATCAATTGCGCAACGCCCCCTGATAACAGCACGGATGTGCTCTGGCTGCAAGCTTTCAAGCATGGGATTACTTCTGATCCCTCCGGATGGTTCAGCTCTTGGAACTCCAGCGCCAACCACTGCATGTGGCCGGGAGTGAGATGCAGTCGTAAGCATCCAGGGCGCGTGGTGGCGCTTCAACTCTTTGGCCTATACCTAACTGGCCAAATCAGCTCCTCCATAGGGAACCTTACGTTCCTCAGAACCCTGAACCTGTCCAAAAATAGCTTCTCTGGCCGGTTACCTCCACTGAACCATCTGCAAAAGATTCAGGTCCTTGACCTGAGCAGGAACAGGTTGCATGATAGTATCCCAGATGCAATTACCAACTGTTCCAGCTTAAGGAAAATACGCCTCACTACGAACTTCCTAGTTGGCGAAATTCCTCCAAAAGTAGGTCTCCTCTCCAACCTCTCAGTTTTGGATCTTTTCGCGAATAACCTCATCGGGATCATCCCGCCAATGCTTGGCAACATCACTAGCATGCGAAGTCTTGTCCTTGCAGCCAACAATATCACTGGAAGTATTCCTGATGAACTTGGGAAACTAACAAATATGTGGAACTTGGCCTTAGGACAAAATATGTTGTCAGGTGGATTCCCACGGTGTCTCTTCAACCTGTCTAATTCTCTTCAAATATTAGGCTTGGGGTCGAATATGCTAAGCAAGGAAGTGCCTCCTAACATAGGAGACGACCTACCAAATCTCCAAATGCTTGTTTTGTATGACAACATGTTTGAAGGTCAAATTCCGGCTTCACTAGGCAATGCTACAGGGTTAGAATGGTTAGTATTTAAAAATAATAATTTAACAGGTATGATTGGAGAATGGATTGGGAAGCTAACACGGTTACAACGTCTTTACCTCCAAGCAAACAGCTTCATTGGGCCATTGCCATCATCCCTTGGCCAGCTTACTCAGTTGCGATATCTCACTCTAGGAAACAATAAATTTGAAGGCCCTATACCACCCCTTGGCCAGCTTACTCAGCTGGAAGGGCTCAGTCTAGCAAACAATAAATTTGGAGGCCCTATACCACTCCTTGACCAGCTTACTCAGTTGACATACCTCAATCTAGCAAACAATAAATTTGGAGGCCCTATACCACTCCTTGACCAGCTTACTCAGTTGACATACCTCGATCTAGGAAACAATAAATTTGGAGGCCCTATACCACCCACCTTAGGGAACTTGCAACAACTCTGGTATTTAGACCTTAGCCAGAACAATCTTGAGGGTAACATACCTATTCAGCTTGGCAGCCTTACGTCACTTTACAAACTAAACCTTTCGTCAAACAAGCTTACTGGGAAAATTTCCTGATACTCTGTTCAAATGTCAGAACATACAAGCTATGCAAACGGCCAAAATTAGGTGGAGAATCAAAAGTCTGAACGTAAAGCTAGTCAGCTAGAGGTAAGCTTTGGATGTAAACAGGTGTGAGAAACACCAAGCTTGACATGTAATTTATATATACTCCAAGATTGTTATTGTTGTTGTACTGTTATACTGTTTCATTTCGTTTGTACTCCCCCAATTTTTTAGACCACTTGGTCGGGGAGCAAAAAAAGAGACCTGACACCGGTGTCACCCCAGTTCGGGCGACTCGGGCGGTTCCCCAACCCTAGCCACCGTCGGGGCCGACTACTCCTTCCCTCACCCCGTCGCCGCCGGAGGACGTCGCCGGGATGCGTCCGGGGGCCGACGGCAGTGGCGGGGATCCTCCTCTCTCCAGCGTCTCACGGGTGGTGCGCGTGTGGAGGAGCAGCAGATCCGGCAGCAGCGGCGATGGCCGCCGCGGCGACGGCGTTGGCTGGCCCTGCCACGGGCGACGGCGACTGCGGCGCGTTGGGCAATCCGGTCACGGGCGGCGGCAATTTCTGTTGCGGTGGCGCGGCATCCGGCTTCAGATCGGCAGCGATGTGGAGGGCCTGGTGGGCTGCTTGGCAGCACCTCCGGTCAGATCTGTTCTAGTCGGTGCAGCCGGCGATAGTGGTCATCTCCTCCGTCGAAGGTGGTCGGCCTGAGGCTGGGTGATCGGATCTCGAGATCCGTCATCTAGTCCCATCTGCGAGTCGGGGAGACATGGTTGCCGTTGAAAACCGAGCCAACGGCAGGCGATGATGGCATCCGCGCCATTACCTTGATGAAGGCATTATCGAGTAACTACAGTCAACTCACTCGTGCTGCTCTGGGGGAAACCATTCTGGTGTTCTGGATCAGACGATGGCGGCACTATGGTGTCGTTTCTCTTTTGGGAGTATCGTTTGTGGAGTAGCGCTGGAAGGCAGAGGCAGGAGGCGGAGCGACTTCGTCTTGAACGGAGCTTCGGTGGACATATCAAGTCATGCCTGCCTGACAAGTGCTACGCTTTGTCATGCCTACTGGGCAGGTGCTACGCACGACAGATCTTCCAGAGTCTCCCCGTCGGGATGGACGAGCGCAGGGCGGTGGCATCGTCCGGCGTCGTGGTGGCGTCGACGGTTGGTGGGGCTGGCAAAGATGATGCGGATCTCTCTCCTGAAGATGGGACAACGGTTCGATGATGATAACGGCTTCTAAAACGTGCCCATGTGGTGTACGCTTTAGGTCTGCCGCACCGGTTGGTTCCGATACGTTATATGGATGGATCAGCGATGACTCAGGGTGGACACGGTCCGAGCCGATGTTTGGACCGGCCGCCGGCGATCCGGGCCGGACCGGACCGAGCAGCATGACGGTCCTGATTTCAGGGACCGGACCAGCAACGACGAAGCCCGGACCGGACCGAGCGGACCGGCCAACGCGACCACCGGCGGCGACTTGCACGTGTGCAGCGGCGAGGTGTACGACGTGCGCATGTGCTGTGGCAAGGTGGGTGACATGCGCCAGCGCCGTTGTGGAGGTGGGCGACGTGCCGTGGGTAGTGCGTGGGCGCCGCGGTTCTTTGCCATGAACGTGCACATGTTTGTTGATTAGCATTTTTTCCGTTGCATGCAAGTAATCTATCGTGTGCATGAACCCATGATTTCTCGTGTGCGGGCCTTGCGTGATTAGCGGATCAAATGGGACGTGGAGTTAATCGTCAAACGGTAACATGATTTTTGGGTCAAGCCCTATTTCTCTCGTACTTTCAGTTTTCTGTTTTACTGAACAAAAGGAAACGGCACCATGGGATCGCGCGTGACGTGATTAGGGTATGTATAATGGTTGATAAAATAGTTTTATCTTAAGTTTTGCATATAAATTAGAGATGACAAAAAACATGTCTATAATGGGTCATCTCTTAGCCTTATCTTCAATAATTAGTTGTTCCTACAAATATGGTGAGACAAATTGTGCTAAGAGATCATCTCTTGTCTTCTCTTAAATAAGATAAGACAAGCCTTCTTTTATGATTTCTCTCTCCTCCACCTTATCATTTATCCTATGTGGCACTTTTAAGATAGAACCATTGTACATGCCCTTATAGGAAGCTTACGGTATAAAATCTAGCACCTTCCAAAACAACACTTGCCTGATTTGTTGAACGAGAAAATCACGGCCTAGCGTTTCTCCCACGATGCGAAAATCACGGCCGAGCGTTTCATGAGTGCGTGTGTGCGTGCTCTGCTGAAACTGTTGCCGTGATTGAGAACTCGCGAACGGCGGCAGTGCACGCACCACATCGACGGCGAGCGGCGGAAAGAGGCTATGGGGCACGAAGAGGAGAACAAGGAAGGAGAGGGCAAGCTCGGGGACACAGTGGTTCACCCAGGGGCTGCCGGTGGCCGCGACGATGACTGCGTTTGTCGGTCCGCTCAATTAAAGACCGGACCGGACCGACATTTTCTCGGGCTTGATTTGGCAGACCGGACCGCCCAATTTATGTAGCGGGCCAGGATCGAGCGGGCCAAGACCGAGCGGGCAGAAAAGCCCGCTCGGTACGTCCACGCTGAGCGACGACATCGGTTATAGATATGAGGAGTGAGAGCACTCCGCATTGTCAAGTTTGTAGGTGTGAATGGTGCCTTCGGGTGGCTTGATGTATGTCTTTGTTAGACCTTCGTGAAATAATTAATAAAGATGGCCGTATGGATCGATTGATGTAGAGGCCGAGGGTTTAATCTCCTTTTCCAGAAAAAAGTCTCATCAGCAATACATAATTGAGAAGCTGAGTGAGCTAGTGAGCTTGATTAGCCAGACTAGCTGCTAGTTAACCGCCCTGCTGTTGCTGAAGCAGGGGAAGCAGGAGCAGCGAGTGAGTAGGAGCACTGCTACACGGTGATCTCGACGACAGCGAGCGTGTCGGTTGGGAACCGGCAGGAGCCGGCGTGGGTGCCCTGCAGCGGCACGCATGGTGCCGCCGGCCAACACGCCCTTGACGTCGGCGCAGTTCCACGACACGCTTGCCGTGCAGACCACCTTGAACGGCGCGCCCTGGATGCCCTGCATCCTCACCGCCCCCTTCCACGCGCCGGTGTCCACCACCTCTTGGTAGCTGATGTTCACCAGCACAGGCACCGCCATCTTGATCTGTGCCGCCAACTTGGTGCCCACCGTTGTCTTGTCCTCGACGCGCACGTCCTTGTATAGTTGTATACTCTCTGTGGCCTGCACTTGTCTTCTTCCTTGGCTCCAAACTTCAAATGCAGATTGTTATTCTATCCTGAAACCTGTCATCATAATTGATGTTGCCTTCATCAACATAGTCCTGTTTCATCATACTTTCTTCATTCAAGGAATGAGGCTAGTCATAGTGCAGAGTAACTTAGACTAGTAACATACATATGTTACTAGTGTATGTTACTACCTTCATAGTGGGTAGTGTTATAGGTGTGGTAACATAGATGCCTTCATTTATTACTTTGTAGACTCATTATGCATTGGAAAGCGCTATGTGATGGTAACATATTATGTTACTCTATTTGCCTCTTTCCTCATTAAATACTTGCCACACCATCATTTTTGCTTATGTGGCATCTATGTTACTACCTATGTTACTCCCACTATGACCAGCCTGACAAATAGTTAGTAAAAAAGGCGCCATCTCAAGAAGCAAAATGCAGAGGTCCTTTGAAGTTTTGATCAATCACAGGAGACAGGCATGTATCAATCTATCAACAAAAGGTTAACCAGTATGTCTAGCCAGGCTCCACTAGAAAATTTAGAGAGAACCATGTATTAATTTACAAGCAAAAGGGTTGACCAAAATGTCTTCTAACATAAAGGTGTCCATACCAATACCAGTCACCAAGGCCAACCACTAGTGTCATCAGACAGGACAATTAGTGCAAATGATTAGCAACAAAGTCCTGCGAGGAACATCACAGGTTACTAATACTCTGGATCTTGGGACATGACAGGTTGGCAACCATTTTTTGCTCGACACAAGTGTCCAAGATTGGCAAATCATTTGGCTTAACAGATGCAAACAGTGTCATCAAAGATTTGCAGATAACATAGGGAGAGACAAACAGCCCCAAACCATGCCTGGGACAAAACAGACCAACAGAAGCTTCTCATACCGACAGACACTAAAGGGTTACATCGAAAATGAACACTATTCATATTTCAGAATACAGTCAATCAATGGAGCACCCTGAAGGCTTATAAATAGACAACCACGCAGGGAGCAGACATGAAGCATAAGTGCAAGCATACAACCAAGAAAGTTCAGTCACAGACACCTCCTTCACCACCATGGGCGAGAAATTCTGTGCCGGCGATCTCATCGGAGTCTACAAGGGCGAAAGGCCGAGCGGGATTCGGCCGGCACCACGTCGTGGGCAAATAAAGCTGAGGATAGCGCACATCGTCGCTTCGGCGCTCCTCAGGACTACATCGCAGCTTCCTGCTCTGGATCACAAGTGAAATGCCAGTGACTCTGTACATGTTAGGATTTGTTGTAAACCGTTCCCCCTGTGTAACTGTCCTTGCCAGTTTGACAAAGTTGCTCCTCTTCCTGCACATCACGGTGTGGGCTTCATAGATGATGATGCCGTGGTTCGTTTTCGCTTTCAGTGCTTTGATCTTCTTCTTGTCTTGCATCCCTTTGGTCCTTATTTTGATCACTACCATAACAGGTTGTTTATAACCCGATTCGCTCTCGTCGCCAGATGTTTCCCCTTGAAATTTCTGGTAAACTTCTGATAAACTTCCCCTTGAAAAGAGAACTGCTTGTTGAGCCACCTGCATCCAGTGGAGGCAGCATTACATGCAGTTAAAATATCTCCTTTTGGGGATTCTTATACTAGTAAAATATTTCCTTGTCCCCACTTTATACTATTTCCATTTCTGCGAAGCAAGTTCACTATGCTAATTAGCACTAATAAAATCCACGAATGGCTGCCCAAACCTTGTCCACATGGCCACGTTCATTACCCTAAGCTGCCAAAGCCCACGCTAAAAATATCACCCAGTCGCATCATTCCCACCAGGAAGCACAGCACTCCTCCTTTAGTCCCACCTCGCCAACCGAGGAGGCATTCGACCGGCTTAAATATCCGTCTCCACTCTCTTCACTCGCCGAGCTCAGTTGCGAGAGCTTGTAACCCAAGTGGAGGCATTAAGGTGATGTGGACGCTCTTGTAGCGCTGCGGGCCTGGCCTGGGTGTGCTACTGCTGACCCGCCCGTTCCAAGTTGCGTAGTGGACCGCCTGGGGCCTATGCGAAAGCTGAGCCTCACGGTTCATAATGTGGCAGGCACAACGTTAGGCTGGCTTCACAGAACAGCGATTACTGCCCGCTTCCAACGGTGGAAGGATAACGGGCCGCTGCACTCCTGGGCCACTTGGGCCTCGCAACCTACTCTAGCGAACCATCACTTTTTTGCTGCATGTAAGAGGTTTATTTTCTTACTCTTTTGACTTGAGTATAAATTGTGAGTATTTCCTTTTTTGTGCTGCACATTAAATTTTTATTTGCTTGCAATTTCGACTCTTCAGTATAAATTGTGACTAAAAAATGATCGACGAACTAGGCGGCTCACAATCTTGCGAGGGAAGGCCGCGTGAAAAAACTCTGTAAAACTTGGTTTAATGTTCCTCTAGTTTGTCACTAGTGCAGAACCGGGCAATAGCAGGGCAGCCATAACCGGCACTAAAGTGTGGGCACTAAAGCCCCCCCCCCCTTTAGTACCGGTTCAGCACGAACCGGTGCTAAAGGGCAACCACGTGGCACGAGCCAGTTCCGGGGGCCGGGAGCCCTTTAGTACCGGTTGGTAACACACCAACCGGTACTAAAATGTTTGGGGGTTTTTTGGTTTTATGATTTCTTTTTCATTTAATTTTATGTTTTCCATTTTAATTCTTTTTCGTTTGCTAGAATTTTACGATACTACACATTGTACACGTTATGCATATATATATATATATATATATATATATATATATATATATATATATATAGGTAAAATAGATGGGGCACCTAGGTGCCTGGGCACCTTGATTGTTTTGGAAACCGTGATATATTTAATTAGTTTCCTACTCATTCTTCATGCAAGACTTTCCATACTTATGATTTATTTTTGTTTCCTAATTATTAGGCATGCAAGACTTGCCATATAATAAATCATATTAATGTTTTTTATTTGAATTGACATGGTTATTTAATGCGCGTATTTTTGTTTCCTAAATATCTAATACATACCAACTTGTATATACTCAATATTTTTTGAACTCTTACAAGCCATTTTTGGTTCCTAACTATCTAATATGGGCATCGAATACCTACTAATGAAACTATTTACATACGTGATATGTATATACCCAATAATATATGTCCTAACTATCTAATACTTGTATCCGGTACCTACTAACGATGTACATACACGGTACGTATATTTCAGGTCACATAAAATATGGCTACATATATACCTTGCTATGTAAAATATACCCAATGAACTCCTAGTGTACCTTCGTAGCAAAAAAAAAACTCCTAGTATACCCACATAGTTTATACGACATGGTCACATAAATCTTCTAGTATATACCCAACGAACATAAATAAAATAGTATACCCAATGTGTCTGCACACGTATATACCCCGCTATATGAAAAAGTGTAGAAACGGTTAGGTATGTTGTCAACGTATATATAGTAAAATATGGCTACGTATATACCCGACTACATGAATTATGGCATCCATAGGTATCTGAATACCCGGGTACAAATCTCACATCTGGGGGGTATGCAAAAAAATATGATGGGTATGCACATACCAAAAAAATATCCATTTTGAAAAAAGCTTGAAGACGTACATGTGTATTTTCCCATGGAGACAAAAGATAACTATACCTTCTGTTCCCAAGACGATCATATACATACGTATCTAATTATGTATATGCCTTCCTATTTTTATGTAAAAAATAAAGAAATGCATGTATAAGAAATAAAGTTGGGGACATACCATGGAGCATGCATGGCCGGACCATTAATTGATGTTTTTCCCTTATATTGTTTAATCTGGGCATTAAGTGTCCATATGAAGCAATAATTTGCAATAATTATTTCCTAATAAAGAGCTAACATGGTTGACCCAATACTGTTAACACTATTTACACATGCACATATCTGAATGTAATCCAATGGTTTGTAGGTAAGGTGCTTGGGCACCTAGGTGTCCCAAACTGACGTCCTATATAGGTAAAAACCAATCATATATATAGATCATCAATGTCTCACAAACCACCATATTAATTCACACATACACACATGTATAGCTATATACAATTTTTCCTACATATGCATGCTGCCTTCGGAGCAAGTGGCATTAGCCTAATTGGTGCCTTCGGAGCACGATGACAATTGGAAGTGGTTCATGGGGGCGGTAGCGGGTAATAGTATTCTCCCTTCGGATTTATGACCTGGTCAAGCAAAAATCCTGCTATTTCCTCTTGAAGTGCTTGTACGCGCTCCGTTTCTAGGAGCTTGTCTCGCACCTCTGTGAACTGTTAAGAAGGAGATCAATATGCATGTGTATTAGTTGTGTGACTAGATATCGATAATGGTGTACAAATTGTGAATTGTGTTCTGACAAGCGTACCCATTCCTGTCTTTGAGATCTGCTCCTTTCGGACGCCATCATGCGAATGTTCTCGCAAACGCAGAATGCACACAGATCAGTCCCCTACGCCTGCTTTATGGCCTTTACGAGAATGGAATTTAATTTGATCAGATAATAATTAATCAAGCATGATAATATTAAAGAGATGGCAGCTAGCTAGCTAGCTAGTACTACTTAATTACTTATCTTGGGTCGAAACCATTTCAGTTGTCGTTTCCATTCGCCTTCCGTGACGCTGATGAACCTTGCCCAAGCCCTGCCCGCTGACAAAGAAAATGAATAAAGGGGTTATTAAATAGTTCATATCATGAAATGACGAACTAAATAGGCCGAGATATATAGTTAATAATGATTGAAATTACCTGTTGACTATCCCAAACAAGATGTTATACTTACTATTTTCTTTGAATAGTGAGTCCAGTATTTCAACTGTTCCGGTGTCAACTTTAATGATACACAAGATCCAGTGAAATTTGCATGCACACACATTTGCATGTCTTAATTAAGCGGGCATATGTAAGCAAACACATGTAGCTAGCTAGTAGGCAAAAACAGAGAATTTGTAGTACAAGAAAGTGTGACTCACTGGAAGTTGTAAGGAAGTAGTATATCTTCATTGTATTTGAGGCGCTTCAAGAACTCGAACATGCTGTCCTCTACCTGCTTTTCATGATGCTTATTTATTTTCCATGTGTATTCATTAACGATGTTTGGGTCAATGAACCGAATGCCATAGCGTCCACCTTTTCTCATTTCATGCATCTTCTGAAGAAATATGCCCTAGAGGCAATAATAAAGTTATTATTTATTTCCTTATATCATGATAAATGTTTATTATTCATGCTAGAATTGTATTAACCGGAAACATAATGCATGTGTGAATACATAGACAAACAGAGTGTCACTAGTATGCCTCTTCTTGACTAGCTCGTTAATCAAAGATGGTTATGTTTCCTAACCATGGACAAAGAGTTGTTATTTGATTAACGGGATCACATCATTGGTTGAATGATCTGATTGACATGACCCATTCCATTAGCTTAGCACCCGATCGTTTAGTATGTTGCTATTGCTTTCTTCATGACTTATACATGTTCCTATGACTATGAGATTATGCAACTCCCGTTTGCCGGAGGAACACTTTGTGTGCTACCAAACGTCACAACATAACTGGGTGATTATAAAGGAGCTCTACAGGTGTCTCCAAAGGTACATGTTGGGTTGACGTATTTCGAGATTAGGATTTGTCACTCCGATTGTCGGAGAGGTATCTCTGGGCCCTCTCGGTAATACACATCACTTAAGCCTAGCAAGCATTGCAACTAATGAGTTAGTTGCAGGATGATGTATTACGGAACGAGTAAAGAGACTTGCCAGTAACGAGATTGACCTAGGTATTGGATACCGACGATCGAATCTCGGGCAAGTAACATACCGATGACAAAGGGAACAACGTATGTTGTTGTGCGGTCTGACCGATAAAGATCTTCGTAGAATATGTAGGAGCCAATATGAGCATCCAGGTTCCGCTATTGGTTATTGACCGGAGATGTGTTTCGGTCATGTCTACATTGTTCTCGAACCATAGGGTCCGCACGCTTAAGGTTTCGATGACAGTTATATTATGAGTTTATGAGTTTTGATGTACCGAAGGAGTTCGGAGTCCCGGATGAGACCGGGGACATGACGAGGAGTCTCGAAATGGTCGAGACGTAAAGATCGATATATTGGATGACTATATTCGGACATCGGAAAGGTTCCGAGTGATTCGGGTATTTTTCGGAGTACCGGGGAGTTACGGGAATACGAGGGAGAAGTATTGGTCTTATTGGGCCATACGGGAAAGAGAGAGGGGCTGCCTAGGGCAGGCCGCGCCCCCCCAAGGCCTAGTCCGAATTGGACTAGGGGGAGGGGCTGCGCCCCCTCCTTCCTTCCCTTCTCTTTTCCTCTTCCTTGTCTCCTACTCCTAATACATGGAAGGACTCCTAGTTGGACTAGGAAAGGGGGAATCCTACTCCCGGTGGGAGTAGGACTCCCCTAGGGTGCGCCATAGAGAGGGCCGGCCCTCCCCTCCTCCACTCCTTTATATACGGGGGCAGGGGGCACCCCATAGACACACAAGTTGATCTTCGTGATCATTCCTTAGCCGTGTACGGTGCCCCCCTCCACGATATTACACCTCGGTCATATTGTAGCGGTGCTTAGGGAAGCCCTGCGACAGTTGAACATCAAGATCGTCACCACGCCGTCGTGCTGACAAAACTCCTCCCCAAAGCTTTGCTGGATCGGAGCCCGGGGTGCGTCATCGAGCTGTACGTGTGTCAAGAACTCGGAGGTGCCGGAGTAACGGTGCTTGGATCGGTTGGACCGGGAAGACGTATGACTACTTCCTCTATGTTGCGTCAACGCTTCCGCTTCGGTCTACGAGGGTACGTAGACAACACTCTCCCCTCTCGTTGCTATGCATCACCATGATCTTGCGTGTGCGTAGGAAATTTTTTGAAATTACTATGTTCCCCAACAGTGGCATCCGAGCCTAGGTTTTATGGTTTGATGTTATATGCACGAGTAGAACACAAGTGAGTTGTGGGCGATGTAAGTCATACTGCCTACCAGCATGTCATACTTTGGTTCGGCGGTATTGTTGGATGAAGCGGCCCGGACCGACATTACGCGTACGCTTACGCGAGACTAGTTCTACCACCGTGCTTTGCACACAGGTGGCTGGCGGGTGTCAGTTTCTCCAACTTTAGTTGAACCGAGTGTGGCTACGCCTGGTCCTTGCGAAGGTTAAAACGGCATCAACTTGACAAACTATCGTTGTGGTTTTGATGCGTAGGTAAGATTGGTTCTTGCTTAAGCCCGTAGCAGCCACGTAAAACTTGCAACAACAAAGTAGAGGACGTCTAACTTGTTTTTGCAGGGCATGTTGTGATGTGATATGGTCAAGACATGATGATATATAAGTTGTTGTATAATATGATCATGTTTTGTTAAAGTTATCGGCAACTGGCGGAAGCCTTATGGTTGTCTCTTTATTGCATAAGATGCAAGCGCCAAAAAATTGCTTTACTTTATCGCTATGCGATAGCAATAGTTGGCGAGACGACCATGTGACGACACATTGATATAGATCAAGATGATGGAGATCATGGTGTCATACCGGTGACAATGGAAATCATGACAGTACTTTGAAGATGGATATCAAAAGCACAAGATGATGATGGCCATATCATGTCACATATTTTGATTGCACGTGATGTTTATCTTTTATGCATCTTATCTTGCTTTGATTGACGGTAGCATTATAAGATGATCTCTCACTAAATTTCAAGATAAAAGTGTTCTCCCTGAGTATGCACCGTTGCCAAAGTTCGTCGTGCCCTGACACCACGTGATGATCGGGTGTGATAAGCTCTACGTCCAACTACAACAGGTGCAAGCCAGTTTTGCACACGCAGAATACTCAGGTTAAACTTGACGAGCCTAGCATATGCAAATATGGCCTCGGAACACTGAGACCGAAAGGTCAAGCGTGAATCATATAGTAGATATGATCAACATAGCGATGTTCACCATTGAAAACTACTCCATTTCACATGATGATCGGTTATGGTTTAGTTGATTTGGATCACGTGATCACTTAGAGGATTAGAGGGATGTCTATCTAAGTGGGAGTTCTTAAGTAATATGATTAATTGAACTTTAATTTATCATGAACTTAGTCCTGGTAGTATTAGCATATCTATGTTGTAGATCAATAGCTCGCGTTGTTGCTTCCCTATGTTTATTTTGATATGTTCCTAGAGAAAATTGTGTTGAAAGATGCTAGTAGCAATGATGCGGATTGTATCCGTGATCTGAGGTTTATCCTCATTGCTGCACAGAAGAATTATGTCCTTGATGCACCGCTAGGTGACGGACCTATTGCAGGAGCAGATGCAGACGTTATGAACGTTTGGCTAGCTCAATATGATGACTACTTAATAGTTTAGTGCACCATGCTTAACGGCTTAGAATCGGGACTTCAAAGACGTTTTGAACGTCATGGACCATATGAGATGTTCCAGGAGTTTAAGTTAATATTTCAAGCAAATACCCGAGTTGAGAGATATGAAGTCTCCAACAAGTTCTATAGCTAAAAGATGGAGGAGAATAGCTCAACTAGTGAGCATGTGCTCAGATTGTCTGGGTACTACAATCGCTTGAATCAAGTGAGAGTTAATCTTCCAGATAAAAATAGTGATTGACAGAATTCTCTAGTCACCATCACCAAGTTAGTAGAACTTCGTGATGAACTATAATATGCAAAGGATAACGGAAACAATTCCCAAGCTCTTCGTGATGCTGAAATCAACGAAGGTAGAAATCAAGAAAAACATCAAGTGTTGATGGTTGACAAAACCACTAGTTTCAAGAAAACTGCAAAGGGAAGAAGGGGAACTTCAAGAAGAACGGCAAGCAAGTTGCTGCTCAAGAGAAGAAGCCCAAGTCTGGACCTAAGCCCGAGACTAAGTGCTTCTACTGCAAATGGACTGGTCACTGGGAGCGGAACTGCCCCAAGTATTTGGCGGATAAGAAGGATGGCAAAGTGAACAAAGGTATATTTGATATACAGATTATTGATGTGTACTTTACTAGTGTTTATAGCAACCCCTCGGTATTTGATACTGGTTCAGTTGCTAAGAGTAGTAACTCGAGACTGGAGTTGCAGAATAAACAAATACTAGTTAAGGATGAAGTGACGATGTGTATTGGAAGTGGTTCCAAGATTGATATGATCATCATCGCACACTCCCTATACTTCCGGGATTAGTGTTGAACCTAAATAAGTGTTATTTGGTGTTTGCGTTGAGCATGAATATGATTTGATCATGTTTATTGTAATACCGTTATTCATTTAAGTAAGAGAATAAATTGTTATTCTGTTTACATGAATAAAACCTTATATGGTTACACACCCAATGAAAATGGTTCATTGGATCTCGACCGTAGTGATACACATATTCATAATATTGAAACCAAAAGATGCGAAGTTAATAATGATAGTGCAACTTATTTGTGGCACTGTCGTTTAGGTCATATTGGTGTAAAGCGCATGAAGAAACTCCATGCTAATAGACTTTTGGAATCACTTGATTATGAATCACTTGATGCTTGTGAACCATGCCTTATGGGCAAGATGACTAAAACGTAGTTCTCCGGAACAATGAAGCAAGCAACAGATTTGTTGGAAATCATACATACTGATGTATGTGGTCCGATGAATATTAAGGCTTGCAGCAGGTATCATTATTTTCTGACCTTCACAGATGATTTGAGCAGATATGGGTATATCTACTTGATGAAACATAAGTCTGAAACATTTGAAAATTTCAAAGAATTTCAGAGTGAAGTGGAAAATCATCGTGACAAGAAAATAAAGTTTCTACGATCTGATCGCAGAGACGAATATTTGAGTTATGAGTTTGGTCTTCAATTAAAACAATGTGAAATAGTTTCACTACTCACGCCACCAGGAACACCACAGTGTAATGGTGTGTCCGTACGTCATAACCGTACTTTATTGGATATAGTGCAATATATGATGTCTCTTACCGATCTACCACTATCGTTTTTGGGGTTATGCATTAAAGACATCTGCATTCACGTTAAAAAGGGCACCATCTAAGTCCGTTGAGACGACACAATCTGAACTGTGGTTTGGCAAGAAACCAAAGTTGTCGTTTCTTAAAGTTTGGGATTGTGATGCTTATATGAAAAAGTTTCATCCTGATAAGCTCAAACCCAAATCGGAGAAATATGTCTTCATAGGATACCCAAAGGAGACTGTCGGGTACACCTTCTATCACAGATCCAAAGGCAAGACATTCGTTGCTAAGAATGGATCCTTTCTAGAGAAGGAGTTTCTCTCGAAAGAAGTAAGTGGGAGGAAAGTAGAAACTTGATAAGGTAATTGTACCTTCTCCCTTATTGGAAAGTAGTTCATCACAGAAATCTGTTCCTGTGACAACTACACCAATTAGTGAGGAAGCTAATGATGATGATCATGTAACTTCAGATCAAGTTACTACCGAATCTCGTAGATAAACAGAGTGAGATCCGCACCAGAGTGGTACGGTAATCCTATTCTGGAAGTCATGTTACTAGACCATGACGAACCTACAAACTATGAGGAAGCGATGATGAGCCCAGATTCCACAAAATGGCTTGAGACCATGAAATCTGAGATGGGATCCATGTATGAGAACAAAGTATGGACTTTGGTTGACTTGCCCGATGATCGGCAAGCCATAGAAAATAAATGGATCTTCAAGAGGAAGACAAACGCTGATAGTAGTGTTAATATCTACAAAGCTAGAATTGTCGCAAAAGGTTTTCGACAATTCAAGGTGTTGACTACGATGAGAGTTTCTCACTCGTATCTATGCTTAAGTCTGTCCGAATCATGTTAGCAATTGCCGCATTTTATGAAATCCGGCAAATGGATAAACAAAACTGCAATCCTTAATGGATTTATTAAAGAAGAGTTGTATATGATGCAACTAGAAGGTTTTGTCAATCCTAAAGGTGCTAACAAAATGTGCAAGCTCCAGCGATCCATCTGTGGACTGGTGCAAGCATCTCGGAGTTGGAATATACTCTTTGATGAGTTGATCAAAGCATATAGTTTTATAAAGACTTGCGGTGAAGCCTGTATTTACAAGAAAGTGAGTGGGAGTACTACAGCATTTCTGATAAGTATATGTGAATGACATATTGTTGATCGGAAATAATGTAGAATTATTCTGCAAAAGCATAAAGGAGTGTTTGAAAGGAGTTTTTCAAAGAAAAACCTCGATGAAGCTGCTTACATATCGAGCATCCAGATCTATAGAGATAGATCAAGACGCTTGATAAGTTTTTTTGAATAAGTACATACCTTGACAAGATTTTGAAGTAGTTCAAAATGGAACAGTCAAAGAAAGAGTTCTTGCCTGTATTACAAGGTGTGAAGTTGAGTAAGACTCAAAGCCCGACCACGACAGAAGATAGAAAGAGAATGAAAGTCATTCCCTATGCCTCAGCCATAGGTTCTATAAAGTATGCCACGCTGTGTACCAGATCTATTGTATACCCTACACTGATTTTGGCAAGGGAGTACAATAGTGATCTAAGAGTAGATCACTGGACAGTGGTCAAAATTATCCTTAGTGAAATAAGGATATGTTTCTCGATTATGGAGGTGACAAAAGGGTTCGTCGTAAAGGGTTACGTCGATGCAAGTTTTTTACACTAATCTAGATGATTCTGAGTCTCAATCTGGATACATATTGAAAGTGGGAGCAATTAGCTAGAGTAGCTCCGTGCAGAGCATTGTAGACATAGAATTTTGCAAAATACATACGGATCTGAATTTGGCAGGCCCGTTGACTAAATTTCTCTCACAAGCAAAACATGATCACTCTTTGGGTGTTAATCACATAGCAATATGAACTAGATTATTGAATCTAGTAAACCCTTAGGGTGTTAGTCACATGGAGATGTGAACCAATCACATAAAGATGTGAACTATTGGTGTTAATCACATAGCCATGTAAACTAGATTATTGACTCTAGTGCAAGTGGGAGACTGAAGGAAATATGCCCTAGAGGCAATAATAAAGTTATTATTTATTTCCTTATATCATGATAAATGTTTATTATTCATGCTAGAATTGTATTAACCGGAAACATAATACATGTGTGAATACATAGACAAACAGAGTGTCACTAGTATGCCTCTACTTGACTAGCTCGTTAATCAAAGATGGTTATGTTTCCTAACCATGGACAAAGAGTTGTTATTTGATTAACAAGATCACATCATTAGTTGAATGATCTGATTGACATGACCCACTCCATTAGCTTAACACCCGATCGTTTAGTATGTTGCTATTGCTTTCTTCATGACTTATACATGTTCCTATGACTATGAGATTATGCAACTCCCGTTTGCCGGAGGAACACTTTGTGTGCTACCAAGCGTCACAACATAACTGGGTGATTATAAAGGAGCTCTACAGGTGTCTCCAAAGGTACATGTTGGGTTGGCGTATTTCGAGATTAGGATTTGTCACTCCGATTGTCGGAGAGGTCTCTGGGCCCTCTCGGTAATACACATCACTTAAGCCTTGCAAGCATTGCAACTAATGAGTTAGTTGCAGGATGATGTATTACGGAACGAGTAAAGAGACTTGCCGGTAACGAGATTGAAGTAGGTATTGGATACCGACGATCGAATCTCGGGCAAGTAATATACCGATGACAAAGGGAACAACGTATGTTGTTATGCGGTCTGACCGATAAAGATCTTCGTAGAATATGTAGGAGCCAATATGAGCATCCAGGTTCCGCTATTGGTTATTGACCGGAGATGTGTCTCAGTCATGTCTACATTGTTCTCGAACCGTAGGGTCCGCACGCTTAAGGTTTCGATGACAGTTATATTATGAGTTTATGAGTTTTGATGTACCAAAGGAGTTTGGAGTCCCGGATGAGATCGGGGACATGACGAGGAGTCTCGAAATGGTCGAGATGTAAAGATCGATATATTGGACGACTATATTCGGACATCGGAAAGGTTCCGAGTGACTCGGGTATTTTTCGGAGTACCGGGGAGTTACGGGAATACGGGGGAGAAGTATTGGGCCTTATTGGGCCATACGGGAAAGAGAGAGGGGCTGCCTAGGGCAGGCCGCCCCCCCAAGGCCTAGTCCGAATTGGACTAGGGGGAGGGGCTGCGCCCCCTCCTTGCTTCCCTTCTCTTTTCCTCTTCCTTGTCTCCTACTCCTAATACATGGAAGGACTCCTAGTTGGACTAGGAAAGGGGGAATCCTACTCCCGGTGGGAGTAGGACTCCCCTAGGACGCGCCATAGAGAGGGCCGACCCTCCCCTCCTCCACTCCTTTATATACGGGGGCAGGGGGCACCCCATAGACACACAAGTTGATCTTCGTGATCGTTCCTTAGCTGTGTGCGGTGCCCCCCTCCACGATATTACACCTCGGTCATATTGTAGCGGTGCTTAGGCGAAGCCCTGCGACGGTTGAACATCAAGATCGTCACCACGCCGTCGTGCTGACAAAACTCCTCCCCGAAGCTTTGCTGGATCGGAGCCCGGGGTGCGTCATCGAGCTGTAGGTGTGTCAAGAACTCGGAGGTGCCGGAGTAACGGTGCTTGGATCGGTTGGACCGGGAAGACGTACGACTACTTCCTCTACGTTGCGTCAACGCTTCCGCTTCGTTCTACGAGGGTACGTAGACAACACTCTCCCCTCTCGTTGCTATGCATCACCATGATCTTGCGTGTGCGTAGGAATTTTTTTAAAATTACTACGTTCCCCAACATCTTCATCCTCCATAATACCAAAGAAAAGAATATAGTAAGGATAATTACAGGTAATGATTGATCAAAAGGATCACTACAGCTAGCTTGAGACTTAAATTACAGAAATAAATCACTTACAGACAATAGCAACTGACAATAGATTTGTCGAGTGCGTCTTGATTGTATAACTGAAACAGTTCAGAATACTCAACGGTCACATGTTTCAGATGGTAGTAATGATCCTTCTTGACTTGCACCATGAGGGACTCTCGATCGGATCTCTTGGTAGTGTCCATGTACCATTGATGCAATTCATACATTCTCGTTGGGAGCTTCTTGACATCTTCTGGCTTGACCAAAGGTTGGCCCCGGGCATATTTCCGTTTTATTTCCTCCTCTGTAAGCACAGGCATGTCCTCGATCTCGAGGAGTTGTCCAACAGTGATGTTGAGAGTTTCAGCCTGCATTATATGCTCTTGGGTTATTACCACATCGCCCACCTGGGGAACGTAAACTGTTTGCCCACAATAATATTGGGTGCGCGTACTGTCACGTGTTGTTGGCGGCACAACAAGCGGGGGGATCGATTGCGCCCACTGTTCTCCCAGCTGGGCAACGGTTTTCCCGCATTTTTTGACAGCTACTTGTTGTTTACTCGAGCTCGAGCTCGCCTCCTTCTGTAGACGTTGTCGATGTAACTTCTTGATGTGGCGCTCATAGTCTGTGTCAACAGGCTTAGGAGCTGGTGGTTCAGCCATACGAATGAAGTGGTCAATAACTTTCACAGGCACTTTCTCCCTTGGCGGCGGTGGCGGTTTCTGTCCAAAATGGGCGTCGACTTCTGCCCGCACTATGGCCTTGGTTTGCTCCTCGGTCCTGTCGTAAGCCCTCTCAGGAAGAGGAGTAGTGAGGTTTGGACCATATTTATATCGCTTGCCTCCGCCTGTACTTCCTGTACTATGACCTCGACTCGTACCGCTACGCACCATAGCTGCGGGGTGTCTCTTCTGCGATTGCTGAGGCGGCGGAGACAGCTGACGGGGCTGAGTTGGACGAGGAGGAGTGGCCTGAAGCTGTGCCGGACTTGGAGGAGGAGTGGCCTGAGGTTGTACCAGACTTGGAGGAGGAGTGGACGTCTAACGCTGTGTCGGACTTGGAGGAGGAGTGGCCTGACACTTTGCCGGACTTGGAGGAGGAGGAGTGGCCTCACGCGTTGGTGGACTTGGAGGAGCGGGAGTCTGCTGAATCGGTGGCAGACTTTGACGAGGAGTCGGGTGACGCGGTGTCGGTGGCCTTCGAAAGATGATGCAATCCTTTCTCCATAGGATGATACGATGTTTGGCCTCTCCGAGTGTGTGCTCCTCGTCACCTCCAGGAATGTCAAGCTCTAGCCCCGAATATTGGTCCACCACCTCATCAACCACGACACGAGCATAGCCTGCTGGAATCGGGTTGCAATGGAAGGTTGCATCGGGGGAATTTGTATAAGAAACGCTGTCCGCCACCTTCAAGGATATGTTCGTAATTTTGAAGTGTAGCTCGCAGTTAGTGTTCTCCGTGATGTCATCCATGGGGTATCTATCCAGCATTGCGTCAAACGGGGCGCAACCCACGCTGCTTCTCGGCATGGATGGGGCAGTGGTATCCAATGCTGGATCATCCGCTAGCTGCTGCAGCTGCTGAGACCCCCTTTGTTGGCTAAGTGAGTCTGGGATTTGACTGCCAAGTCCGCATGCGCTGATTCTAGGCCTTGAAGGCGTTCATAGTCGAGCTTCCTCTTCTCCTCCTCCATCTTCCTCTGCTTCTCCTCCGCAATCTTCCTTCTCGCACGGGTTCTGTAGTCGGTGTTCCAGTCCGAAAACCCCTCATACCACGGAATAGCGCCCTTGCCTCGTGTTCTTCCCGGGTGTTCAGGATTTCCCAGGGCACGCGTAAGCTCATCGTTCTCTCTGTTGGGCTGGAACACCCCCCGATCGAGCCTCTTCTATTGCAACAAGTAGCGCATCGTCGGCTCCGTTCAGACATGCCTTCGTCGAAACTTTGCCTGTCTTCGGGTCCAACTCCCCCCATGCGCATAGAACTAAGTCCTGCACCTGGGGGGCCAACTCTTAGTAACCGGAGTGACACCTGCATCCTCCATCTCTTTCTCAGACTTATCCCACTTAGGCATTGCCACCGCGTAGCCACCTGGCCCCAGCTTATGGAACTTATCCTTTTTTTCGGCATTCTTCTTGTTTATTCTCGACCGTTCCTTAGCTAATTCTGAATCCTTGAATTTCACGAAATTGTCCCAATGAGCACTTTGATTCTCTAGTGTTCCCTCGAATACTGAAGTCTTCCTTCCATCCTTGATGTACTTGTCCCATACACGATTCTTGTGGTTATTGAATGCAACCGCCATCTTCCTAAGAGCAGCGTCCTTGACTTTCTCCACATCTGCATCTGTGAAATGATCTGGTAGGGTGAAATGTTCCATGAGAGTATCCCAAAGCAGTTTTTTTGTCTGTCGTCGATAAAAGTAACATTTGGACGTGGCTTTGCTGGCTCTCTCCATTCTTGAAGGGAGATCGGGAGTTGGTCCTTCACAAGAACTCCGCACTGACGAACGAACTTGTCCGCAATCTTCTTAGGCGCTAATGGTTCGCCATTAGGTCTGATTGCCTCGATGTTGTACTTTACGCCCTCCTTCAACTTTTTGTTCGGGCCTCGTTTCGTCCTTTTGCCTGAAGATTTGCTCGATCCGGATGGCTGAAAGAAGAAAGATCGATTCGTTAATATATCTTCAACTCATTTAAAACATGTGATGATCACCAGATTCCTGCTTATATAAATATATATACCTCGCCGGTGTTTGTTGTTTCAGGATCAACATGTTCTTCGTCATCGTCATAATCGTAGTTCATGACTTCATCAATTCGGTCGTCGCGATCGAATATCATATCACCCTCTCCGGTGTTGTTTAGAAATTCGGAGCCGTCATAATCTTCTTCATTCTGATCATCATCTGGCCCGCGTATCATATCGAACATGGTCTGTTCTCTCTCTCTGTCGGTATTGTCCGCCATAGCTTTTATTTAACTATGCCAAAAGAAATATAAAACAATTTAGTATTCAAATTACATCGTCTCGAATAATAGATATAATCTCGAATACATCGTCTCGAATAATAGATATAATCTCGAATACATCGTCTCGGATAATATATAATATTGAATAGTACATCACTCGCGGTTCCTGCGGCGCGGGCGGTGGACACCCAAAGAGAAGGAACCCTCACAGGATCATAGCTGAAGTGAGATCCCTGAAGAAACTGCCAGGTATTGGAGAACCTCCCGCCCTCTAACGCAACCATGTAGCGATGGACGTGCTCGTCCTCCTCCCTGACACGGCGACGTACCACCTCCGGCGGGGCCGGCTCCCTCCGCACCGAAACTGGCCCACGCGAACGCCACCAAACGAGATCAGGGTCGACGACGGGACCCGGGGCCGGGTTCCTCATCAAGCGGCGCACCCCTCCAGGCAGCACCTCCCAGTGCCAGCCCGGCGGAGCCCAGTCCCGGACATGGGTCAGCCGGACGTCGTCGCGGATGGGTCGACGGCGAGGATGCGGGCCGGGCAACGTCGAGAACAAATACTAGCTATATGCCCGCAAAAAGTAACATTTTTTTAATGATTGGATTTTGATAACTAAAATTTCTAACATTTCTATATAACTAACATTTCTAAAACATTTCTAACAATGCTATATATAACTAACATTTCTATAACATTTCTAATATTTCTATAACTAAAAAAAACAAATATTTCTAACTTTTTTATAACTATTTCTATAACTAAAAAACAGAAAAATTTCTAACAATTCTAACTTTTTTATAACTATTTCTATAACGAAAAAACAGAAAAAATTTCTAACAATTCTAACATTTCTAACATTTCTAACAATTCTAACATTTCTAACTATTCTAACATTTCTAACTATTTCTAAAAAACAGAAAAATTTCTAACAATTTCTAAAAAACAGAAAAATTTCTAACAATTTCTAAAAAACAGAAAAATTTCTAACTATTTGTATAACTAAAAAACAAAAAATGTATGTGTGTGGTGTGTGCGCTCACCGGCCGGCGAGGCGAGAGGCGACGGGGGGCGCGCGGCGACGGGCGCGGCGACGACGGGGATGACGACGACGGGGCGGCGAAGACAGGGACGGGGACGTACGGGCCGGGGCGGCGACGACGACGGTGACGGGGACGACGCGGGATGGGCCGGGACGGGGCGGCGGTGA
>NC_041392.1:6101284-6155617 GCF_002162155.2 Triticum dicoccoides
CGGTGACGACGGGGACGACGGGGACGAGACGACGGGGCGGCGATGACGGGGGCGGCGACGGGGGCGGCGACGGGGGCGGCGACGAGGGATATGGAGACGGCGGGGGCGGCTGGTGACGGTGCAGAGGAGAAGAAGCAGAGGGAGAGATGAGAAACTGACGAAATTTTGAAGTATTTTCTTATATAGAACCCACCTTTAGTACCGGTTGGAGCCACCAACCGGTACTAAAGGCCTGTTTTGGCCAGGCCAAGCGGCGGGAAGCGCACCCCCTTTAGTACCGGTTGGTGCCTCCAACCGGTACTAAAGGCCCCCCCCTTAGTACCGGTTGGTGCCACGAACCGGTACTAAAGGGGGTGCGCTGGCGCAGGTGCGGTGTGCAAGTTTAGTCCCACCTCGCTAGCCGAGGGGCGACCGCACTGGTTTATATAGCCCCGTGCAGTAGCTCTCTCGAGCTCCTCTCCAAAGCAGGCCTACTGGGCCTACATGTTCTGTGCTGCCCTGTGGGCCTACTGGGCCTTTGCGGGCCTGCATCCTGGCCCAACAACTGGTTGGGTTTCTAGTCGTATGCAGGCCGCTCTGGCCTAGTAGGCGGGCTTTTTTATTTTTTTCTGCTTTATTTATTTTTGAGTTGTTTTTTTTGTGTATTTAGAGTTTCTTTGTGAATATTTTTGCTTTAGGTACAAAAAATTACAAACTTTCTGTTAGTGCCCGTAGTTTTCAAATTTGAATAGTTTAAATTTTGAATTATTTGAAATTAGTGTGAATCACTAGTTTGTGAATAACTTAACTTTAAAAATCAGTAAAGGCATGAAAGAATTTGTTTGCACATAAAATTTCTTCGCGTTTCAAATGCCAAAACACATAATTAACTACCCTAACTATTACAGAGATTCCCTTCTGGGTGTGAAACACAGAAAAAAGTGATGATAGTGAAGCCGATCACATCCCAGATCTTTGGGTGTGAATTTTTTTTTCGCGTGTGTCCCTTTGCGCCGTAACCATGGAAAATCTTCATCATTTAATGGGATGCTCGGGTCAATATTCACTGTGAATGGAGCAATTTCATCAAACTTTTCATAATCTTCTGACTTGTCTGTCTTGTCATCCACTCCCACGATATTTCTCTTCTCAGAAAAAACTATGTGCCGCTTTGGCTCATCGTACGATGCATTCGCTTCCTTATCTTTTCTTTTTCTTGGCTTGGTAGACATGTCCATCACATAGAAAACATGTGCCACATCATTGGCTAGGACGAATGGTTCGTCTGCATACGCAAGATTGTTAAGATCCACTGTTGTCATTCCGTACTGCGGGTCTTCCGTTACCCCGCCTCGTGTCATATTGACCCATTTGCACCGAAACAAAGGGACCTTCAAACCACGTCCATAGTCAAGTTCCCATATGTCCTGTATATAACCATAATATGTTTCCTTTTCCGTCTTGGTTTCTGCAAATGCGGTCACCACTGTTTTGGTTGGTGCTCTTCTTATCTTGGGCGATCGTGTAAATGTATTACCATTTATTTCGTACCCTTTGAAAGTCATTATATTCGAAGGTGGTAACTGGGACAACAAGTACATGTCATCTTCAATAGAGGTGTCATGCATGGTACGTGTCTACAACCAGCTGGTGAAACTCCTGGTTTGTTCACGTGTATTCCAGTCATCAGACCGCTCCGGGTGTTTGGAGTGTAGCAAATTCTTGTGTTCATCCATATACGGAGCCACCAAGGCGGAATTCTGTAGAACTGTGTAGTGTGCTTCAGTGAGAGAATGTCCGTCCATACATATTATTTGTTCCCCTCCTAGCGTGCCTTTTCCATCCAGTCTGCCCTTATGCCGCGATTCAGGAACACAAATCGGCTTAAGGTCAGGAATAAAGTCAATACAAAACTCAATGACCTCCTCATTTTGACGGCCCTTGGAAATGCTTCCTTCTGGCCTAGCACGGTTATGACATATTTCTTTAAGACTCCCATGAACCTCTCAAAAGGGAACATATTGTGTAGAAATACAGGACCCAAAATGTTAATCTCTTCGCATAGGTGAACTAGGACGTGCGTCATGATGTTGAAGAAGGATGGTGGGAACACCAACTCGAAACTGACAAGACATTGCACCAAATCATTCTGTAACCTTGGTATGATTTCTGGATCGATTACCTTCTGAGAGATTGCATTGAGAAATGCACATAGCTTCACAATGGCTAATCGAACGTTTTCTGGTAGAAGCCCCCTCAATGCAACCGGAAGCAGTTGCGTCATAATCACGTGGCAGTCATGAGACTTTAGGTTCTGGAACTTTTTCTCTGCCATGTTTATTATTCCCTTTATATTCGACGAGAAGCCAGATGGTACCTTAATACTGAGCAGGCATTCAAAGAAGATTTCCTTCTCTTCTTTGGTAAGAGTGTAGCTTGCATGACCCTGATGTATGCCGTCTTTTCTGTGCATACATTGCTGGTCCTCCCGTGCCTCAGGTGTATCTTTTGTCTTCCCATACACGCCCAAGAAGCCAAGCAGGGTCACACAAAGATTCTTCGTCACGTGCATCACGTCGATTGCGGAGCGGACCTCTAGGTGTTTCCAATAGGGCAGGTCCCAAAATATAGATTTCTTCTTCCACATGGGTGCGCGTCCGTCAGCGTCATTCGGAACAGGTTGTCCACCAGGACCCTTTCCAAAGACCACCTTCAAATCCTTGACCATATCATGTACATCAGCACCAGTACGGTGGCGAGGCTTCGTCAGGTGATCCGCCTCACCTTTGAAATGCTTGCCTTTCTTTCTTACGGGATGCCTGCTCGGAAGAAATCGACGATGTCCCAGGTACACATTCTTCTTACAATTAGCCAAATATATACTGTCGGTATCGTCCAAACAGTGCGTGCATGCACGGTATCCCTTGTTTGTCTGTCCTGAAAGGTTACTGAGAGCAGGCAATTATTGATGGTCACGAACAGCAACGCCTTTAGGTCAAATTCTTCCCCCATGTGCTCATCCCACGCATGTACACCTGTTCCATTCCACAGTTGTAAGAGTTCTTCAACTAATGGCCTTAGGTACACATCAATGTCGTTGCCGGGTTGCTTAGGGCCTTGGATGAGAACTGGCATCATAATGAACTTCCGCTTCATGCACAACCAAGGAGGAAGGTTATACAGACATAGAGTCACAGGCCAGGTGCTATGGTTGCTGCTCTGCTCCCCAAAAGAATTAATGCCATCTGCGCTTAGAGCAAACCATACGCTCCTTGCGTCATCTGCAAACTCCTTCCCGTACTTTCTTTCGATTTTTCTCCACTGCGACCCGTCAGCGGGTACTCTCAACTTTCCGTCTTTCTTACGGTCTTCTCTGTGCCATCGCATCGCCTTGGCATGCTCTTTGTTTTGGAACAAACATTTCAACCATGGTATTATAGGAGCATACCACATCACCTTGGCAGGAATCTTCTTCCCGGGGCGCTCGCCCTCGACATCACCAGGGTCATCGCGGCTGATCTTATAGCGCAATGCACCACATACCGGGCAAGCGTTCAAATTCTCGTACTCACCGCGGTAGAGGATGCAATCATTAGGGCATGCATGTATCTTCTGCACCTCTAACCCTAGAGGGCAGACAGCCTTCTTTGCTTCGTACGTACTCTCGGGCAATTCGCTGTCCTTTGGAAGCATATCCTTTATCATTACCAGCAACTTTCCAAATCCCTTGTCAGATACACCATTCTCTGCCTTCCATTACAGCAATTCCAGTGTGGTGCCCAGATTTTTCTTGTCACCCACGCAATTCGGGTACAACAATTTTTTGTGATCCTCTAACATGCGCTGCAACTTCTTCTTCTCCAAATCACTTGCGCAGTTTCTCTTTGCATCGGCAATGGCTCGACCTAGATCATCAACGGGCTCATCTGATGCCTCTTCTTCAGCTTCTTCCCGCATTGCCGGCTCAGCTTCTTCCCGCATTACCGGCTCAGCTTCTTCCCCCATTGTTGTATCATCGTATTCAGGGAACCCATGGCCAGGATAGCTGTCGTCGTCCTCTTCTTCTTCATTGTCTTCCATCATAACCCCTCTTTCTCCGTGCTTGGTCCAAACATTAGTGGGCATGAAACCGGACTTAAACAGGTGGACGTGAATGGTTCTTGACGTAGAGTAATTGTGACCATTCTTACAGCCAACACATGGACAAGGCATAAAACCATCCGCCCGCTTGTTTGCCTCAGCCGCAAGCAGAAAAGTATGCACGCCCTCAATGAACTGGGGAGAGCATCGGTCATCGTACATCCATTGCCGGCTCATCTTCATTACACAACACCGAATAGACCAAATTAATACAAGTTCATACATAAAGTTCATACAACACTTAAATGCAACAAACAAATAACTCTCTAGCTAAAGCATTTAAATGCAACAACAAATGCGATCAAGATCGCAACTAAGGTAACAATGGATCCAACAGCATAATGATACCAAGCCTCACTATCGATGGCATATTTTCTAATCTTTCTAATCTTCAACCGCATTTTCTCCATCTTGATCTTGTGATCATCAACGACATCGGCAACATGCAACTCCAATTCCATCTTCTCCCCCTCAATTCTTTTCAATTTTTCTTTCAAGTACTCGTTTTCTCTTTCAACTAAATCTAACCTCTCGACAATAGGGTCGGTTAGAACTTCCGGTTCACATACCTTCTAGAAAAAAAAATTATGTCAACTTGATGGGCATAATTTGTCATAAACACGAAAATGCAACTAGTTTTAAAAGAGAATATATATACCACATCCGAATCATAACAAGGACGAGGGCCGACGGGGACGGATATCAAAACCATGTCACTATATGTATAACAAACAACGTATGGGTAAGATAATTATATGAGTAACTATATATCCAAATCATACAAATATCAATTTTTATATAAAATTTCATGAACAAAGAGGCTCACCACAAGGTGGTGCCGGCGACGGGACGGTGCGGGCGATCGACGGTGGTTACGACAGAGATTTAGAAGGCACTAAGTAAACCACACCTAAATATGCAAACTAAGTGTTATTTTTGACCTCAAATTGCATATAAATCAAATACTAGCACATATATATATATTTCCTCCCAAATTACTAAACTCACAAATTAATCACTATATAAAGCATTGCAAGAGCTAATCTAGCAATGAGAGATGAAAGATCAAAGTTGCTAACCTTTGTGATCATTTCAATGGATGGGGGCCTTCAAATCTTGACAAAATTTGGGCAAAATGTGTGATGAGCTCGAGAGGAAGAGGGTAAGAACAGAGAGGAGAGGGGAAAGGGGAAGAACAGAGCAAGCTCGGATGGACGAAGGGTTTATGTAGGACGACCTTTAGTACCGGTTCGTGCCAAGAACCGGTACTAAAGGTCGTCCTACATAAACCCTTCGTCCACCCGAGCTCGCTCTGTTCTTCCCCTTTCCCCTCTCCGGGCACCAGTCTGAGAACATCCTGCCACCACTCTCATTAGTACCGGAACCGGTGCTAAAGGTTCGCCACGAACCGGTACTAATGAGAGCGGCCCGGCTAGCCGTTGGAACCGGCACTAATGTACACATTAGTGCCGGCTCTAATTCAAACTGGCACTAATGTGCTTCACGTTTGACCCTTTTTCTACTAGTGTGTATTCATGCAGGTGCGATGGAGTATGAGCACTGTTGCACGGCGATCTGGTCGACTGGGAGCGGGTCGGTTGGGAACGGGCAGGCGCCGCCGTGGGTGCCCTGCAGCGGCGCGCATGGCGCCAGGGTGACGCCGGCCGAGACGCCCTCGACGTTGGCAGAGTCCACGACACCTTCCTCTCCTTGGTCATCTTGGCCATCGGTGTGCATGAGCTCGATGAGGTACCCGCGCGTGTACTTGAGCTTGCCGGACTTGTACTTGGACCACCGCGTACACGTCACGCACGTACGCGCTGCACGCCACCGCCATCTTGATCCGCACCACCGACTCGGTGCCCACCGCCGTGTTGTCCTCGGCGCGCACGTCCTTGTATAGTTGTATACTCTGTCATTGTATAGTTGTATACTCTGTGTGGCCTGCACCCGTCTTTTTCCTTGGCTCCAAATTCTAAATGCAGACTGTTATTCTATCCTGAAACCTGTCATCATAACTGATGTTGCCATCATCATCATAGTCTTGATTAATGGCACTACTTTCTTCACTCGTGGAATGGCAAATGATTAGCAAAAAGGGTGCCATCTCAAGAAAAATGCAGAGGTATCAATCTATCAACAAAACGTTAACCAATATGTTGATTCATGGAATGCAAATGATTAGCAGGAAAGTGCCACCACAAGAAAATGCAGAGATTACCATTTATTAGTTTATCAACAAAAGGGTTGACCAAAATGTTTTCCATGTGAGCAGGAGTACGTACATACAGGACCGGTCAAGGCCAACCACTGGACTGCAGCAGCTGCATCATCAGACAAGACAATTAGTGTGAATGATTAGCAACAAAGTGCTGGGAGGAACCTTCTGATTGCCCCCAATTAACAAGCATAATCACAGATGCTTCTTCATAAACAGATTACTAATACTCTGGATCTGCGGACATCACAGGCTGGCAACCATCTTTTGCTCTTGACAAACATGTAGAACCTTCCCCGCAAAAAAAAAACATGTAGAACCTGACACCACATGCGTCCAAGATTGACAAATCATTTAATCTAACAGGTGCACACAGTGTCTGTTTAAGTGTCAAAGATTTGTTCAGATAACATAGGGACAGACAAACAGCCCCAAGCCATGGCTGGGACAAAACAGACCTACAGAAGCTTGTCATACCAACAGACAGTACATGTAAGAAATGAACGTCACCCAAACACATTTAATCAATGGCGCCATCCATTGATACGACAAAGGAGCGAGAATCTAGCTGTCATGTATTGCATCAAGATAAAGAAGCTCCCTGAAGCATTATAAATAGACGAGACCATGCATGGAGCAGACATCAAGGATCAAGCATAAGTGCAAGCAAGCAACCAAGAAAGTTCAGTCCCAGACACCTTCTTCACCAGCATGGGCGAGAAAGTTTGTGCCGGCGATCTCGTCGGAGTCTACAATGGCGAAAGGCGGAGAGGGGTTCGGCCGCTGCCGCGTCGCGGGAAGATAAAGCTGAGAATTGTGCACACCGTGATGCACTCCATAGCTTCGGCGCTCCTGTCTACGTCGCGGCTTCCTGGTCTTTTTAATGAAAATGCTGATGGAGCAGCTTTCATTGAAATTGGGGGGTTTAGAGAGTTATATTACAACAGATTTACATGTCCAGACAACAAGCTGGTGGACATGCCTTCGCCACTACATCTAATGTGTCTTTCTTAGTCGGGTTCCCTTGGTCTGTTTAGGAGTGAATTGGCCTTGCTCCATCCCGCCCTTTGCCAAACAGCCGCCTCCTCGATCATTCGTTCCACCACTGTCCGCATCGGCGGGGGTTGGTTCCTGAAGATTCTGGCGTTGCGTTCGTTTCATATTGACCACCACACCAGCTGTACCAGGGCGCTCCATTGCTTCTTCGTTGATGCAGGAACAATGCCATTGGTCTGCTCCACCCAACGCATCAGGGAGGTTGTGCCTACTGAGGGCATCTCCAGCCGTGCCCCCAGGAAGGCCTCTCCAGGCGATTTTTTCGCGCCGGCGCCGAAAACACGGCCCAGTCGCGCCCCAGGAAGGCCTCTCCAGGCGATTTTTTCGCGCCGGCGCCGAAAAAACGGCCCAGTCGCGCCCCCAGGAGCCCGATAACAGCGCCGGCGGACCCAGACCGAACCCGGCGCGCTGGGGGGCGCCCGGGGGCGCCGGGGCGAGCTGTTTTGGCGCGAAAAAGACGCGGGCCAGCCGCGTCAGCGACTCGGCGCCTCGTCTTCCCCCAACGGCCTCGGTTCCCGCGGGGAATCAATGGCAAGGCTGCGGCCGGTCAGCCTTGCCATTGATTCCTCACGGGCGGCGCGTTCACGGGACGGCGCGCCGACGCCTCCACTCCCTCGCACGCGTACACACGGCGCGGCCCGGCTATAAAAGCCGGCGGCCTCCGCTCACCTGCGCCCACACCAGCCCCCCCCTCGCCGCCGTCCAGCCCTTCCTCTCTCCCCGAGCGCCGCCGCCCAGCCCCTCCCTCTACCTCTTCCGAGCCCGCCCAGCCCCACCTTCGCCATGGCAGAGCGCTTCCCCGGAGATACGGCGGCGGCCAACGGCTTCGGCCGCCGTTCGCTGCGCAAACAGGAGTCGTGGCTCCTGTTCCAGGCGAACATCCCGGCGCCGCCGGACATGCGCGCCGGGCCGACGGGGTGGAGACTCAGCGCCGGGGGAGTGCCCATTCCCCCGTTGCCCGATGCCGCGGCGGACCCGAGGTACTTCGCCGAGGAGGTCGACATCGTGCGCGCGTCCCTCACCGACGCCGAGCTCTCCCTCCCCCAGTACGCCGTCGACAACCACACGGCCTGGGCGGCGTACTTCGAGCGCCGCCAACAGCAGCGCTTGGCGTCCACCAACGGCGTGCCGGTGGTCGGCAGCCGGCAGAACAGCGAGGGACGCTACCTCTGGTGGGGCGTCCCCGGCCGCACACTCGAGGGCGTGCTCACGTACCTCGAGGGCGGCAACGACCCGCCGTTGGCGTACCCCCCGGCGAGGGTGGCCGCCCCGGCGCAGCACCGACGCGCCGGGCCATGGGCTCCAAGAAGGTTCGGTGCATCCTCTTCTTCCTCCTCGTCGTCCCGTTCTTCTTCCCACTCCTCCGGCTCTCCGGCGCTGCTTGGCGTCAAGGCCGAGCCCGCGGCGGAGACGCCGCTCGGCCGGCGCACTCGTAGCGCCGGCATCGTCATCAACGAGGGCGGCCGGCGCGCCCCCTCGTCGGGGGCTCCTCCGCGCTTCGTCAAGCCGAAGACGGAGCCGGGGCTGGCGCCGGTGAAGACGGAGCCGCTGGCGCCGGTGAAGGCCGAGTTCGCCGCCGACGACGACGCCGCCCTCGAATGGGCGCGCCAGGACTCCATTGCGATGGAGAAGGCGTGCCGCGAGAAGGAGAAGGAGCGCCAGCGCGCCGCCCTACGCCGCTTCGAGGAGCGCCGGCGCGGCCGCGAGGAAGGCGGGGTCGTCGTCCTATGCGACAGCAGCGACGACGACGCGCCGCCGCTTGTTCGCCATGGCGACGCCGGGCAAGGGTCCAGCAAGGGCGCCCGCGTCAAGGAGGAGAAGGCCGACGGCGGCGACGACTTGCCCCTTTCTTTTTTTTAGATTAGGTTAATGTAATGTTTGGACGAATTTCGCCGAAATTTGTAATGTTTGGCCGAAATTTAACTAGTTTTTATCATAACTTCGCCGAACGTTCTTTTTTTTGTTTTTTAATACGCGCCTGGGGGCGGCCCTGGGGGCCGACGGCTGGGGGCCGACTCGCCCCCAGGGCCATTTTTTGTGTCGGCTCACCCCAGGCGGCGCTTTTAGACGCCCCCTAGGGGGCCAACGGCTGGAGATGCCCTGAGGGAGCGAGGCCCAGATGCAGGCTGCAACGAGCAATGATGTCTTGCCATATCTGGATGGAGACGGGGCAGGAAGCTAACAGGTGCACGACGTCCTCCATTGGCCCATTACATCTTTACCTAATAATAAAGTAAATTGGGTTTTTTTTCGTCCGTCATGGCATTTTTAAAAAAAGTCCCTCTATTTCAGAGAATTCAACCCGCAGTCCTGTTTTAAGTTAAAACGAATCGTTATTTTCGTATTTTATACAAAAGTCCCTATTTTTCTTAAAATCAACCCGCCGTCCGAATTTAAGTCACACCCGAACCATTATTTTACATTTTTTGAAAACCCCCTGATGTTTTAGGTAATTCATCCGCGGATCATATTTAAGTCAAACAAATGCTTTTTAAAATCATTCATATCTTTTAAACCGTAACTCCGATTTGAACATGTTATATATGAAATTTGATCAGAAACATATGTAGAATATGAATATGAGATTATTTTTACTTGTTAAGTATTTTTAAATATTATTTTATAATATATTTGAGTCAAACCAAATGATTTTCTAAATTATCTGTATCTTTTAAACTGTAACTTCAATTTTAACATATTATATATGAAATTTTATTAGAAAAATGTGTGGAATCTAAATATGATGTTAATTTTACCTGTTAAATATTTTTAAAATATTGTTATGAAAGCAAACTTATAATTTATAGTGCAAGATCCGTTTTGTTTCATACCGGCGGCGATCCAGATTGCAAATAAACATCCCACTATAACCATATAGAGAAAAGAAAACATCGATAACTACACATGCATACCTCTAAAAATGTCACAGGGGAAAACAACAGATTTCTCATCGCGAGAGTGAGAGAAAGCGAGCGTGCGCGCGCGCGCGAGAGAGAGAGAGGGGGAGGGAGGGAGGGAGAGGGAGGAGAGAGGGGGAGAGAGACGCCTTAGGATTAACCATATTCAACACACGTTTTTTGTTGTTTTGTGTGAACACCGAGGCCATCGCCGGCGAGGGTGAGAAGGAGGATAAGCGGCAACACAAATATGATGCCTCGCAAAAATAAAGGAGATGGACCTATTGTGGTCTTGAGTGATGGTTATTGAGTTAAGAGCATGTGTTATGTTTTCTCTCCCGTTGCAACGCACGGGCTCTTTTGCTAGTAAGGAGCAAGCCGGATTGTGAGGCCAACCTTTCTTCGCAAGCATATCGGCGGTGTTGCAGCGTCCATGCAGTGCCAACCATGCAAATAGTTTGCATTTGCCCGGTGCATCGGATTTCCATACGAACTCAGCCCAAGCAGACCGCGTGCAACCCTCAAATTGAGTGATGTATGCCGATTTTGCCGTGTATATGTCATTTGCTGTCCACTTCCAATGAACCCGATCAGGCTCTTCTGTTAGGTGTAAATTTTGGACTCCTTCCCAAAGCGCGAGGAATTCCCTTGTTGCCTGTGCAGATAGGTTTGCTTTGAGGTGTCTGATCCATCTGTTGCTCCCCATGGCTTGCGCAACAGTGAGGTTTTTCCTGGTGCAATGCTGAAACAGCGCCGGGAAGGCATCCTGGAGGGTGATGCCCTTAAACCACGGCTCCTTCCAAAAGAGAATACGGTCATCCTTGCCCAGCTGGAAGTCAACTGAGGCATTGAAGAGCGATCTGACCACAGGATCGATAGGCAGTTCCAGCCCCTGCCATGCCTTGTTGCTGTCGGTCCAGGAAAGCCACAGCCACCTCATCCATAGGGCGCGATTTTGAGTTGTCAGGTTGATGATGCCTAGCCCATCGAATTCCTTTGGCCGACATACTGTACCCCAGTTGACAAGACATTTTCCTCCGGCCGCCACCTCGCTGCCCTCCCAGACGAACCCGTGTCGAACCTTGTCAATCAGCTTAGCCAGCTAAGCTGGTAATATCAAGGCGAGCATTTGGAAGATCGGCATCGCCGAGAGCACGGTTCTGACAAGATCCAGCCGCCCATCAAGGGTTAGAAGGGCGAGATTCCAGCCCTTCATACTGGCAATGAGTTTGTCGCAGATCGGCTGGAGGTCATTTTTCCTCAGTTTCGTGTCCGCCAGCGGCATGCCCAGGTAGGTGCACGGGAATTCCTTGATGGGGCAGCCCAAGTCTTGAAGAAGCTCTTGGAGGTCGATCCCGGTGTAGCAGATGGTGGAGAATGAGGATTTTGAAAAGTTAGTGCGCAAGCATGTAGCTTCTCCGAACAACTTGATGATTTGGATCAGTGCAAGCACCTCCCTGCGGCATGGGTTGCGTCGTCCGCATATAGAGAAGTTCGGAAAGGCAGTTTTTGGCTGCCAATCAGCCCTAGAATCCCGGCCGTCACGGCCTTGTCGATCAGCACAGCTAGGCAGTCCATAACCAGCACGAACAAGAGCGGGGACAGCGGGTCTCCCTGCCTTAGCCCCCTTTTTTGAATATTTACCGTGAGGCAAAGCCCCACAGCCCTTTATTAAAGCAAGGAGAACTGTACAAACAAAATACATGCTATACACAGAAAGAAAGGAAAAATTTACCTAAGGCTAAACATCCCTACCTATTTTACAACAGAGAATTAACCCAAGCCAATAGTTTTGGTTTAATACAATCCTTCACCCTATGAGCAAGCAGAGAGATGTCATGGATGAATTTACACTTCCAAGCACTGAAGTCTCTCAGCTCTGAAGGTTCTGCCATTTCTTAAAATCCAAATGTTCCAAGCTGCTGTTAGCATGACTTCAAAGAAGAAAGGATGCAAAATATCTGAGCCCCCAGACCAATAAATGCCCAGGTAATTCCAGACTCTAGAGCTGAAGGTGCAATTAAAAACAGATGGATTCTATCCTCATACACCAGCTCATTGCAAATGAGACAGAAATTGTCATCTTGGCTAGAGCGCCAGTGTCTTCTAACCAGCATGTCCTTGGTGTTTAGTCTGTCAAAGAAAAGGAGCCACCCAAACACCTTGATCTTCATGGTACACCTACTCTGCCACAACCATTTGCAAGGTTGTATTGTAGGTAGATGAGAGTGCATGATTATGTAGAAGCTTTTGGCAGTGTATTCCCCTGATTTGTCAGGCCATATCCAAACATCAGGTATAGTTGGGTCTCTTTCTAACTGCATGATCCAACCTTCCAGTATGTGTAACTCAGCAGCAGCCTCATGAGAAATAGGTAAATAAAACATGGAGAAGAGATCCTGGGATTGAAGGAATTCCTGCACAGAGATCTTATCATTATTGGCAAATGAAAACAACCTAGGCAATCTCCAACATAGTGGTCTAGGAGAACCACCAATGTGCCAAGAATCTGTCCAGAACAGAGCAGAGTCCCCCATGTTGATGTTAACCGAGGCAATAGCAGTATAGGCCTCATGCAGCTTCAAAACATCCCTCCACCAGAAAGATCCAGCTTCAGCTGTTGCCTGTGGAACACCATGATCATAGTAACTGTTCCATATCAGGGTCACCCAAGGAATGTCAACCTTGTTGTAGAACTTGTGAAGATGCTTGATAAGAAGTCCGTTGTTCTGGATGTTCAGGTTAATTACTCCTAGACCCCCTTTATCTTTTGGCCTGCAAACTAGTTCCCATGCAGCCAGAGACTGCTCGGGAGCATCACTATTGCCCCTCCAAAGGCACTGCCTAAAGATTCTGTCAAGCTGTTTAATGATCCCTGGTGGGATATTTAGGCTGCACAGAAAGTAAATTGGCAGAGAGGTCAGGACAGAGGTAAGAAGTTTCAAGTGAGAGCCTTGATTCAGCATGGAAGAGCTTGCAGTTAGCCTCCTCTCAAGGCTGTCAACCAGGGGCATTAGGTCAATGATCCTTGGCCTTGTAGTTCCCAAAGGCAATCCCAGATAAGTAAATGGGAGCTGTCCAATTTTACAACCAAGAATTGCAGCAAGTCTAGAAGCCTCCTCATCACTCATATTCAGAGGGATCATTGAGGATTTAGCAAAGTTGACCATTAAACCTGTGGACTGTTGGAAGGTCAGCAGCATGTTCTTTAGTGCAACAAGCTCCTCATCCTTAGCTGCAAGAAACAGAATCATGTCATCCGCATATTGGATGATGGGAAACTCTCTGTCATGGGTTTGAATAGGCAAAGAGAGCGTGCCATGCTCAAACATTTGGTTGACCACTGACTGCAACAAATCCGCTGCAATGACAAACAACAGAGGTGACAGAGGATCACCCTGCCTGACACCACACTTGCACTTAAATTGTTTTCCAGGAATGCCATTTAACAACACACACGAAGAACCTGTGGACAACAATTGCTTAACCCAAGAAATCCATCTGGCATCAAACCCTTTATGCTGCAACATCTGAAGAATAACTTCATGCTCAACTGTGTCAAGTGCCTTAGCAAAATCCAACTTGAGGATTATGATTGGACGCTTGGACTGCTTACATTGGTGAATATACTCAAAACTCCAGGCCATCCAATCTTGAATTGACCTACCCTTAAGGAACCCATACTGATTTTTGTGAATACACCGAAGGATCACCTTCTGCAACTGGTTGGCCAACAACTTTGTTAGAAATTTAAGACAAGTGTTGGTGAGAGATATTGGCCGGAAGTCATCAGGCCCTTCAGGTGAAATGATCTTGGGTATGAGCGTAATGAGGGAGCCATTGATGTTTTCCAACGAAAGATTCCCTTCATAAAAATCCCGAATCATCCGCAAGAAGTCCTTCTCAATTATAGGCCAACAGCGCTTGACAAACATCCCATTAAAGCCATCCGGACCAGGTGCCCGATCCATTGGTAATTCCTTCAAAACTTTGTTGATTTCTTCATCAGAAAACGGCAAAGAGAGCTCCTCCAGCCCCGGTATGGGCTGAATTAATTGGTTCAAATCAAAGCCCATATTGATCCCTTGGGCCTGGCCCATCCTAGATTTGAACGAAGCCCAAAGAATTCCCGCCATCTGTGCGTGATCAGTCACAGTGTCACTCATGGAATTAGTATTCAGACTGGAAATTGAATTCCTTCTCATGCGCTCCGATGCCATTGCATGAAAGAATTTTGAATTCTCCTCGCCAACCTTTATGTACCGAATGGTACACCTCTGCTTCCAATAAATATAGTGGATTTTTAACAGATGCTCATAGTGAAGCTTCACAATTTTCCTAAAATTGAATTCCGGCCTAGTTAAAGGTCTCACTTCCTCTAGCTGATCAAAGTGCAGAATCACCTTCGAGCAATCAACAGTAAGATTTTTGATGTATGATAACTTTTTGCTCCAAATTTTCAAATCATACTGCAGCCTCTTAAATTTCTTTGTGATAACCGCAGAAGCAGATAGATCAGAGAATACCGGTGCATTCTAAGACTTGGTGACGCAATCCATGAATCCTGGCATATCAAACCAGAAGTTTTCAAACCGAAAAGTCCTGGCCGCAGGAATGGTAGTGTCAATGGACACCACACAAGGCACATGATCCGATGAAGTTCTGGCCAGTGGGTTAACCATCGTGTTCGGATAATGTGAAATCCAATCTGCAGTAGTAAAGAACCAATCAAGCTGCTCAAGCAGGGGGTTTTGTTGCATATTAGACCAGGTGAAGCTATGACCTTTCAATGGCAGTTCCAAGAGACCCAGGTGACCAATTATTTCATTGAAGAGGAAAATATCATTAATGTCACCACCCGGGAGGTTTCTGTTATCCAAAGACCTGATAAAATTAAAGTCCCCCAACAACAGCCAATTTTCATCAGGAGGGATGTCTAGATGATAAAGCCAGCTAACAAAATCGTCCCTAGGTTGACCCTCACAAGGCCCATATACAGAGGCTAAGGTCCGTTTTTCGGAGTTCTGCAACGATTGGAAGGAACCACAACACCAAATCGCTGGATGTCAATAAGCTGGCCATGAAATATCGAGGAGTTCTAAATGACTAAGATCCCACCAGAGGCTCCAACAGAAGGCGAGAACGCGAATTGATCAAACCTCCTAGGACAAAAGGATCTAATCATTCGAATATCAAAATTCTCGCATTTAGTTTCCTGTAGACAAAGTACAGAACATCTGCTCTCCTCAATCTTAGCACGTAAGTCACGCTGCCTAGCCTCTGAATTCAGCCCACGCACGTTCCAGCAGAGAACATTCCAATTTCAATAATAACAATTATCCATAAAAAAGAGAGTTGAGGAATAGTAGCAGATCCAGCTGCTTAACAGCATGGACAAGATCATAACAAAAGTGCCAACCGAAATGACCAAGTAGTTCAGACAGACACAAAAGAAGAAAGTACTAACATAAAACGGGCACAAAAACAAAAGTGCCCAACTGTCCATGAAGCTTCTTCGGACGTCAATCATCATGTGGACCATCATCTTCTTCAGCAGGGCGAGGAGAAGCCATAAGCTTCTCGGCCGATAGCTCAAATGGGTCGATACCCAGAGCCACTCCAATTGCCTGCATTGTGGGTATAGGCGTCGGGGGTGGGAGAGGAAGCTGACTCTGATCATCATCAAGACAAAGCTTCTTTGCCTTCGGGCGACGCAGGGGGCAGACCTTGGAGGGATTGCAGAAATTGGTTTCATGCCCGTCCTTTTGGCAGAACTGCGCGTCATCCTTTTGGTGGAGAAGTCCAGAACTGGCTCCACAAGTGTGACAGAACGCCTGGAGCGAGCAGACTGACGCGGACGTTTGCCCAACGTAGTTGGAGTGGCCGAAGTAAATTGAAAATCCTCCAGAGAAACCTGTGAGGGAGTTGGTGGAACCTGGGAACTGGAGCAAGACAGATCATCAGATGGCAACTCTTCAATGACCACCGAAGAGTTGATTCCAGGACCGGGGACACATTGCTCGTCAGACCATAGCAGAAACTTCTGATGCAGATCAGCAGAGCCAAATTTAACTTGCAGCATCATCGCAGAAAACCCAGGCAGAGAAGCTGGTATATCTCAGATGACAAACTCCCGCAGTAAAGACTTGAATGACCTCTCCCAGATCATTGCCGGTGGAAGAACTGGCCCATAAAAGACCCGAACCATGCCAAGATGAATGGGGTCCAAATGCACAACGGGTGGAGCTTGCAGAGGCTGCTGGACTTCGAGCATGTCCTCATCATCAGAAGAATCCATGGACGGGTTCAAAATCATGGAATTCTGGTCCTGGGCTGGCTGAATCTCTTCCTGCTGCTGCTGAATAGGCTGAACCTGTTTTCCCATGGGCCCCATCCCTCATTGTGCAGCACATTATCAGCCCACCCTGGCACATCATTCTGACCTTGATTTGGGCCCGGAAGAACTGGATTCCAGCCAAGAGCTGGGAATGGAGGCATTGCCCAAAACGGTTGCGGCACCTCAGCTCCAGGCATCGGGTGGGGATTCCCATTCAGAGGCATAGGATCTTCATCCGCTAGGATCATGGCACCAGCAAATTCTCCAGATAAAATATAACAGCCAACAGACCGTGACACCATAACATCGCCCCAATTGGAAAATTCCCTAAAGGTCACCGAGCGAGGGACGAGTGCATTATCAGGGAGCGAGGCACAGACCAAAGATCTAACCTTACGCCTGTTAGTGTTGTTCCAGTAATGAAACTGCCCGAAGGTGCCAACCATATCAGCAATGCATTGAGTGTTTCTATAATCTAGTGGGATGCCGATGAACATCAGCCACCCCGTCCGTTGGCCATGAATAGCACGGAAACCCTCACCCTGATTATGTGGGATAAAACGGACAAAGAACTCATTGCCTTCTTCATCAACTCCTAAAGGAAACGGCGGGTGCAGAGTAAAAGAACCCCTGACAACTGGATCTTCCATCTCGAACAGACCGACCCCTTGAAACCAAGTTTGAGCAGAAATAACCGGAACATGCATCACTTGAACTAGGAAATCAAGAACCTGCTGACGACGGACACCAACCAGCTCAGGAGGTGGGATCGGCTCCACAATGGCCACCATGTACTGCTCATGCGCTCGAGGTGGAGGAACGGCCGGTGTGTAGAAGGTGCGGGGCAGACGATCTGCTCCGCCATCTTCAATGTCAAAGCCCGCAGGGATGAAGCGATGCGGGTCAATCGCGTACACCGCCATTGGAGGCTGTGGAGTAGGAGCTGGACCGGAGCTGGTGGAAGCTTGGGTATGCGAGGCAGGGCGGATAGGCGGCGATGGTGGCGGCGGAGAAGCAGAGGATGGGGTTTTCTCCGGAGTCATTTGGCCTCGTGAAACTGGAGAGACGAGGGAGGAAAGGAAGTCCTCTTTTTTGTCTCGCTTCCCAAAACCCGGCGATGGGACTTTGGGCACCCAGACGGACAAGTCAGGCGGCTGGCCGGTGCAGTTTTTTTTAACGTGTTCCGAACGAAAACAATTGCGGCAGCGGACCTGATTCGTGCATGTCTCTGACGTGTGGCGCATAGCCAAACAGTTCTGACAGTCCCAATAACTCGCAGCCATATCTTCAATCATATCGTCAAAACTTTGCAGATCCATGATAATATCCTGGGGGAAGAAGCTCTTGAGGCCATGGGTGATGGACTGCTACTTTCGTCATCAGACAGGCAGATGGGCTGGACCCTCGAGCCCAGCTGAGGTGGGGAATCCAAACCTTCCAAGGAAAAAACTAATCGACCACCCGAAGATCCAGGGTTAAAACGGGCAGGAGATAAACCCTCCGGGGTAGCCCCTTCATCAGGTCGATCGTATCAGATAGATCCCCATTGACTAGAATTCTTGTCGAAGAGGAGCTGAGCGGCACTGACAGACAGTTGGTAAAGCCTCTTCCAAACCCTCTTGCAACCAGCAAATCGAGCAGGAATTCCCATGACACTGTATCAAAAGCTTCGTTGGATGTCAAGCTTAAGCATCAGTGCCGGCGTATTTGCTCGGCGGAATGCTTTGGCCAGTCCGTTGACGTAACAGAAGTTGTCGTGGATGGCTCGTCCTTTGATAAATGCGTTTTGGCATGGACCGACGAGATCATTCATCCGGCGCTGAAGCCTCGTAGCCATGATCTTGGTGATCAACTTGGCGAAGCTACAAACCAGGCTGATCGCCCTGTAATCTTTTGTGGTCAGGGCCTCTGCATTCTTTGGAAGTAGAATCATAGTTGCCTGGTTCAGCCGGTGGTGGTGCGGCTTCCTGTTCTAGATCACAAGTGAAATGTCAGTGACTCTGTACATGTTAGGATTTGTTGTAAACCGTTCCCCCTGTGTAACTATCCTTACCAGTTTGAGAAAGTTGCTCCTCTTTCTGCACACCATGGTGCGGGCTTCATAATCATAGATGATGATGTTGTGGTTCGTTCTCGCTTTTCGTGCTTTGGTCTGCTTCTTGCCTTGCATCCTTGGGTCCTCATTTTGATCACTACCATAACAGGTTGTTTATCATCGATGCGCTCTCGTCGTCAGATGTTTCATCATCTGAACTTGACGATGCATCGTTCATGAGACTCCTCAATGGCTTCATGCTGATGCAGAAAAAGCTTCTGATAAACGTCCCCTCCAAAAAAGAACTGCTTGTTGAGCCACCTGCATCCAATGGTGTAATTGATGATGTTAACAAGACTTGTATCATCAAGAAGATACAGAACTAGTCTCTTTCTTCGCTAATTAACCTTCCATGTCGGATTCTTTTTATTAGCTAATTGCACTATTAGATATTGTACACGTCGTCGGATCGGGACCGCCGTAATAATAATCTTATAACTCAAGCATTCATGATATATATAGAGATTGTATATTGTTTTTCCAATTGACATGTGTTTGGGGTTCTTATAAGTAAAATATTTGTTAGACCCGGCTTTAATCATGCTGCACTTTATACCATTTCTATTTCTGCTAAGCAAGTTCACTATGCTAATTAGCACTGAAATCCACGAATGGGCTGCCCAAACCTTGTCCAGATGCCCACGTTCATTAGCCCAAAACGACAAAGGCCGAAGCTGCCAAAGCCCACGCTAAGAACATTTCTCAGTCGCAGCAGGATGCACAACACTCCACTTGGTTTAGTCTCACCTCGCCAACCGAGAAGGCATTCGACCAGCTTAAATAGCCACCTCCACCTACTTCATTCGCCGAGCTCAGTTGCGAGAGCTTGTAATCCGAATGGGGGCATTAAGATGATGTGCACGCTGTTGTAGTGTTGCGGGCCTGGTCTGGGTGTGCTACTGCTGGCCTGCCCGTTCCAAGTTGTGTAGTGGGCCGCTTGGGGCCTATGCGAAAGCTGGGCCTCACGGTCCATAATGTGGGAGGCACAGCGTGAGGCTGGCTTCACAGAGCAGCGACAACTGCCCGCTTCCAACGGTGGAAGGATAACAGGCCGCTGCACTCCTTGGCCGCTTGGGCCTCGCAGCCTACTCTAGTGGACCATCACTTTTTTAATTGTTGCGTATATAAGTATTTTTGCTCCACTCAAAAAGAATTTTTTTTTGCTTACTCTTTTGGCTCTTGATTATAAACTGAAAGTATTTATTGCGCTGCGGATAAGTATTTTCATTTTTTGCGCTGCGGATAAGAGATTTATTTGCTTACTTATTTTGACATGAGTACGAAATTGTGAGCATTTCATTTTTTTTTGTTGCACATCAAAATTTTATTTGCTTACAATTTTGCCTCTTCAGTATAAATTGTGACTCTTGAATGTAAATTGTGAGTATTCCTTTTTTTTATGTGCTGAACATAGGAGGTTTATTTGTTCACACTTTTGACTCTTGAGTGCACATTGTGACTCTTGAACATAAATGGTGAAATATATATTTTTTTCTGTACATAAGAGGTTTATTTGCTTACTTTTTGACTTTTATAAATTGTGAGTATTATTCTTTTTGTGCTGCACATAAGAGGTTTATTTACTTGCTCTTTTGACTCTTGAATATAAATTGTGTGTATGGCGAGTTCGAGTTTGGTATGGTTAGTTGTTTTCTGGTTCTCCTTTTTGTGCTTCTGAACTTTTTTATCCAATATAATACCACCGCAACAAAGCAGCGGTTTGACAGTCTGCTTTGCAAGGCTTAGTATAAACACTGATGATTGCAGCAGAGCAACAATTTAGAATTTACAACTCCGTGTGCATTGAAACAGTAACTTACTCACGACATCTTTACTTCTAAAATTACCAAGGCAGCCACTCGACAACACGCTTCTTATTGTTACTGTTCTCACTTAGAAATCCAAATGCCTCATCACTTGGTGCAGCTACTCTGAAGCTGGATACTTACTATATAGTTGAGCTACTCTGTCCCAGCCACTGAAGAAGCAGGTGCGATGGAGTATGAGCACTGCTGCCAGGACGGCGAGCGTGTCGGTGGGAAACGGGCAGGCGCCGCCGTGGCTGCCCTGCAGCGGCGCGCATGGCGCCACGGTGACGCCGGCCGACACGCCCTAAACGTTGGCGCAGCTCCACGGCACCTTCCTCTCCTTGGTCATCTCGGCAGTGAGCCGGGGATGTTGGCCATGCATATCCCCTTGAACGGCGCGCCCTGGGTGCTCTGCATCCTCGCCGCCTCCTTCCAAACACCGGTCGCCACCACGTCCTGGTAGCTGATGTTCTCCACCACCGGCACAGCCATCTTGTCGTAGCCGTCGTCGGGGTGGAACTTGTAGTCGCTGGTCATCCAGAACACCCGCTTCATGCGGTCGAGCCTCATCCGCCACGCGTATGCGTCGCGCACGTACGCGCCTCGCCCCACCGCCGTTTTGATCCACACAGCCGTGATGTCCTCGGCGTGCACGTCCTTGTATAGTTGTATACTATGTCCTTGAATAGTTGTATATACCTTGTGTGGCCTGCACCTGGCTTTTTCCTTGGCTCCAAAGTTCAAACGCAGGCTGTTATTCTATGAGAAAAGTATACTTTTAGTCTCTCAACTCTTCGAGAAGTTTAAATTTCGTCCCTCAACTCTCAAACCAGTCAACTTGCACTCTTAACTCTTAAAATCAAACAAATTTAGTCCCTTGTCTCGCTGATCCGGTATTGCTGCTGACTCAGTATGGTTTTGACTGGTTTTTGTCCACATGGCGGTATTTCTCTCGTCGTTTTATTGAGCCATTTCATCGAACACAAGGCATGCACTCCTGTGTGTTGTCCATGGCCGAGCAGCGGAGCCTCGTCGCCCAACAGAAGTGGCGGTTTCTTCCGCCGGCACTCCCGTGGCTCACCACCTCTCCCAAAGTGCGTCCTCATCGGCTTCCTCCAGGGCGCACGACACAGCCTCCTCCCTGTCCACACGTGCCACTGGGAAGCCTTCGTGCGCTGGTTCCTGTGTCATCTGTTGGACATTCCGATGGCGCAGATCGACTGCTAGACATCGCCATCCATCGAGGGGAGCTCTACATGATGTACGACCGCGAGGAAGTTGTGTGTTGTGCAAATAATCCCGTTGAGCTGTTTGTTATCCTCTAGTTTTTTTCTTAGCTAAAATAAGGGGCCATGCAGCGTGGAATCTGTTCCCGACTTGGCGTAGTTTCAGACTTTCAGTTAGTTTGTTTAGCTGAGCCGTCACAGGTGGATCGTGGGATGGCACGATTGTAAACGTGTGACGGCCACACCTAGCGATCGGGAGGACGTGGGATGGCACGTCCGATCAGCCCGCTCGTGGACCGGGTATCTTGTAGTTTCTGTTCTGAAGCACTTGATTGAATAAGAAGAAACGGAAAAGGCTGAGAAGCCATACGCAGCGTAAAAATATCCAGTGTTCAGTTCTTCAGCAAGTTCAGAGTTTCTCTCTGAAACAACACTTGGCATCAGAGCTACAGTGAGAGAATGTCAGGACAAGGTGGCTCGCGCACGCCGCAGCGCGCCGGCTCGCGCCGGAGGAACACGCCCTCGCCGGTGGCTCGTCGGGGACGAAGCCCCACGCGGCGAAGTGGACGGGAGCTGGTCATCCACAAGCGGGTGATGATCAGAGACGGCGGCGGCGGAGGCCCAATCCCGATGTTGACTCGCACAAACTACGTCGAGTGGTCGATCCTGATGAAAGTACACCTGCAGGCTGCACGTCTGTGGGAGGCGGTCGAGTCAGGCGACGCCGATCATCAGGATGATCGTTCGGCGTTGGGCGTGATTCTCCGCGGTGTACCGCCGGAGATGCTCCGGACCTTGGCAGGCAAGGCCTCGACCAGGGAGGCCTGGAACACTGTGAAGACACTCCGCATGGGCGTGGAGCGCGTGCGTGAATCGAGGGCTCAGGCACTGCGCCGGGACTTCGAGACGCTCTCCTTCAAGGATGGAAAAACGGTGGAGGACTTTGCCCTTCGCCTCACCGGCCTGATCAGCGACCTTCAGGAACTAGGCGACGACGTCGATGAGGTAAAGGCGGTGAGAAAATTCCTGCGGGTGGTGCCGCAGCGCTATGCCCAGGTAGCCATCTCAATTGAAGCTCTTTCTTGTTAATTGTGGATGATTACTCTCGGTACATGTGGATTGAGGTACTCAGGACAAAGAGCGAGGCTTTTGCTTTCTTCAAAAAAGTGAAAGCGGCAGGAGAGCCCAGGAGCGGCAGCAAGCTGCTCGCGTTTCGCTCGGATCGCGGCGGCGAGTTTAACTCCACTACGTTCGTCGAGTACTGCAACGGGCTCGGCATCAAGCATCTCACGACGGCTCCGTACACGCCGCAGCAGAATGGAGTTGTCGAGAGCCAGAATCAAACGGTAGTGGAGATGGCTCGGTGTATGCTGAAGAGCATGGGTGTGCCGGCTGTGTTCTGGGGTGAGGCTGTAAAAACTGCAGTCTATATCCTCAACAGGTCACCAACAAGAATCCTGGACGGCGTGACACCATATGAGCAGTGGCATGGCAAGAAGCCCAGTGTAGCACACTTGCGCATGTTCGGGTGCCATGTTCATGTGAAGAAGCTGGGGCCTGGGCTCGACAAGCTGGTGGACAGGTCGACGCCCGGCGTCATGATGGGGTACGAGGAGGGCTCAAAAGCCTACCGTATCTACGATCCGGCTGCCAACAAGATGCTGGTGTCGCGGGACGTCGTGTTCGAGGAATCGCGGCCTTGGACCTGGACAGAGGAGGCGGCGAAGCAAAGCACGCCGTTCGGCGTGTTCTCGGTGGTATACACCACTGAGCCGGCCTTGCCACAGGTGCAGTGGGCCACGCCACCCACTCACGACAACGCCCTCGACACCGACAATGGGCCGCGTCGTTACCGCCACGTCCAGAACATCTACGACACCACAAAGGAGCTGTCCGCGCCGTTCGACTACGACGAAGCGCACGGCGACGAGGAGCATGCAGGCCTGTGTTACCTTGCAGCAGAGGAGCCGTCAAGTGTCCAGGAGGCGCTTGCTGATCGTGCGTGGCATACTGCCATGGACGAGGAGATGGGGGCCATCATCGACAACCGTACCTGGGAGCTCACCGACCTTCCGGCCGGCCACAAGGCCATCGGATTGAAGTGGGTCTTCAAGGTGAAGCGAGACCCCGCTTGGTAGCGAAGGGCTATGCCCAGCGCCAGGGGGTGGACTTTGAGGAGGTGCTCGCTCCGGTGGCGCGCATGGAAACTGTGCGGATGCTCCTCGCACTCGCGGCTCAAGCTGGTTGGCAGGTACATCACATGGATGTTAAGTCTGCCTTTCTTAATGCAGATCTTGCAGAGGAGGTCTATGTACAGCAGCCGCCAGGGTTTGTCGATGATCGAGAGAGCTGCAAAGTGTACAAGTTGCGGAAGGCGCTGTACAGGCTGCGACAAGCACCACGGGCCTGGAATGTTAAATTGGATGCATCATTGCAAGCCTTGGGTTTCAAAAGAAGCCGGCTGGAACATGTTGTGTATAGGCGTGGTGACCACAAGAACTTCCTGTTGGTGGGAGTATATGTGGATGATCTAGTGATTACCGGGGCAAGTCAGGATATTGACAAGTTCAAGCAGGAGATGCAACGGCTGTTCAAAATGAGTGATCTCGGCCTACTGTCCTAGTACTTGGGTATTGAAGTTGAGCAGAGAAGTGGTGAGATCAAGATCTGTCAAAGCAGCTATGCTCAGAAGATTTTGGAGGTTGCAGGCATGGAGCAATGCAAACCGTGCGCAACTCCAATGGAATACCTCCTCAAGCTCAGTAAGAGGGATGATGCCACTTTGTACAGGAGTGTGATCGGCAGTCTTCGTTACTTGGTTAATACAAGGCCTGGTATAGCATGTGCTGTCGGCATTGTGAGCAGATACATGGAGGCACCAAGCAAACAGCATTGGACGGCAGAGAAACAAATTCTTAGGTACGTACAAGGTACTAAGGGGTATGGATGCTGCTACAGGGCCGGTGCAAAGGGTTTGGTGCTGGCAGGTTACAGTGATAGTGACCATGCTGGGGACATAGATGACAGAAAGAGCACTTCTGGAGTTGTGTTCATGCTTGGAAAGAACATTGTGACATGGAGCTCGCAGAAACAAAAGATAGTGATCATATCATCCTGCGAGGCGGAGTATGTGGCAGCAGCGAGCGGTGCTTGTCAAGGGGTCTGGCTCAGCAGATTGCTCGGAGAAATGACAGGGCAAGCTCCGGCCATGTTCGACCTTATGGTTGATAACCAGTCAGCTGTCGCACTGAGCAAAAATCCGGTGCATCACGACCGGAGCAAGCATATTGATGTTAAGTACCACTTCATTAGGGAGTGCGTCGAGGAAGGAAGAGCTGACGTGAAGCACATTGGAACAACTGATCAACTTGCTGATCTTCTAACCAAGGCATTGGGGCGCACCAGATTCATTGAGATGAGGAAGATGCTCGGTGTCGTTGAAGTGAAGACTATGCAACGGGCTTAAGGGGGTGATTTGTTAGCAAATAATACCGTTGAGCTGTTTGTTATCCTCTAGTTTTTTTCTTCGCTAAAATAAGGGGCCATGCAGCATGGAATCTGTTCCCGACTTGGCGTAGTTTCAGACTTTCAACTAGTTTGTTTAGCTGAGCCGTCACAGGTGGATCGTGGGATGGCACGATTGTAAACGTGTGACGGCCACACCCTAGCGATCGAGAGGACGTGGGATGGCGCGTCCGATCAGCCCGCTCGTGAACCGAGTATCTTGTAGTTTCTGTTCTGAAGCACTTGACTGAATGAGAAGAAACGGAAAAGGCTGCAGAAGCCGTTCGCAGCGCAAAAATATGCAGTGTTCAGTTCTTCAGCAAGTTCAGAGTTTCTCTCTGAAACAACATGTGTGACGAACATCGTCTGGACGGGCCGACAAGGGCAGCACAAGCACGGCGATGGTCTGGATAGGGCGGTGCGACGCGTCGGCCACGGTCTGGACTTGGGGCGTACTGTGGCAACGACAAGAAGGAGCCAACCAGAGGCCTGAGAAGTGTGGTCGGCAAGCTGAGGCGAGCCGCTGAGAGCCAGCCGCCGCCTGCCACATTGGCAACGGCCGGTGCAGACGCGTGCCGTGGGGTTGGTGCGCTAGGACGGCATGGAAGCACTCTGCGTGGTCCGCAAACTTGAGTGCTTCGTTCCATGGAGGTAGCCGTCGGCCACAAAGTTCCTCTGCCCAGAAAAGTCTACAGCGTCCGTGGCCACGCCGAGGCAGTGTGCGTGGATCTAACTGTAGCACCAGTGCACAGCAAGGTCAAGGGAGATGATGGCGAGGTGGTGGTCCAGGATCTCCATGGTGTGCTCGCCTACCCGGAAGCTCTACAGAACACGTCCACCACGGACCCTGGCTTCGCCCACGTCGAGTTCAGCACCGTCAGGATCACCTTGACTTGCCGCCGGTGTGCGTGCCAAGCTGCAAACGGTGTCGACCGTGTGCTCACGGCACAGATGACGCGCAGCCGCTCCTCTCTGCCGAGGACACGCTCGGTGACCAAAAGATAGAAGAAGTGTAGGCGCGCTTCATGTGTTTGATGAAACGCCCATACAGAGACAGTGAGAAGGAAGAAGAGAGAGGGTGAGTATGGGAAAGAAATACCACCACAAGGACGAAGACCAGTCAAAACCATGCTAAGTCAATAACAATAACGGATTAGCCGAGACGAGGGACTAAACTTGTCCGGTTTCAAAAGTTAAGAGTGCAAGCTGTCTGGTTTTGAAGTTAAGGGACGAAATCTAGACTCTCGGAAAAGTTGAGGGATGAAAAGTATACTTTTGTCTTATTCTATCCTGAAACCTGTCATCAAAAGTTCAAAACTGATGATTCCTTCATTATCATAATCTTGATTAATCAGACTCTAATTTCTCCATCCATGGAATGGAAATGATTATACTAGTAGTAAACAAGGTGGAATCTCAAGGAAAATGCAGAGGTCTTCTGAAGTTATGATCAATCACAGGAGACAGCCATGTATCAGTCTATTATCACAAGGTTAACGAGTATGTCCAACCAAGCTCTACTTTGTTGATTCATGGAATGCAAATGATTAGCAGGAAAGTGACACCACAAGAAAATTTAGAGAGAACCATGTATTAATTTATCAACCAAAGGGTTGACCAAAATGTCTTCTAACATACAGGTGTCCATAGTCAACGCCAACCACTAGACTGGAGCTGCTGCATCATCAGAGAGGACAATAATTAGTGCAAATGATTAGCAACAAATTGCTATGAGGAACCTTCTGATTGCCCCCAATTAACAAGCATAAGCACATGTGCTTCTTCATAGACAGATTACTAATACTCTGTATCTGGGGACATCACAGGCTGGCAACCATTTTTTGCTCTTGACAAACAATGTCTGTTTAAGTGTCAAAGATTGGCAAATCATTTCATCTAACAGGTGCACACAGTGTCTGTTTAAGTGTCAAAGATTTGTTCAAATGACATAGGGCCAAATCATGCCTGTGACATAACAGACCAACAGAAGCTTCTCATACCAACAGACAGACACTACGTGTAAGAAAAGAACGTCACCCAAATACTTTCAATCAATGGCGCCCTCCATTGATACGACAAAGGAGAAAGAATTTAGCTGTCATGTTTGCATCCAGATAAAGCTCCTTGAAGCCTTATAAATAGACCACCACGCAAGGAGCAGACATCAAGCATAAGTGCAAGCAAGCAACCAAGAAAGTTCAGTCACAGACACCTCCTTCACCACCATGGGCAAGAAAGACTGTGCCGGCGATCTCATCAGAGTCTACAAGGGTGAAAGACCGAGCGGGGTTCGGCCGGCACCGCGTCGTGGGCAAATAAAGCTGAGGATAGCGCACATCGTCGCTTCGGCGCTCCTCGGGACTACGTCGCAGCTTCCTGTTCTGGATCACAAGTGAAATGTCAGTGACTCTGTACATGTTAGGGTTTGTTGTAAACCCGTTCCCCCTGTGTAACTGCCCTTACCAGTTTGAGAAAGTTGCTCCTCTTTCTGCACATCATGGTGTGGGCTTCATAGATGATGATGATGATGTGGTTCGTTCTCGCTTCTTGTCTTGCATCCTTTTGTCCTCATTTACTACCAATGCCAGGTTGTTTATCACCCGATTCGTTCTCCTCGTTCATCGCCTGAACTTGTTGGTGCGTCGTTCATGAGACTCCTCGATGGCTTCATGATGATGCCAAAAATGCTTCTAATAAACGTCCCTCGGAAAGAGAACTGCTTGTTGAGCCACCTCCATCGGATGGTGTACTTGATATGCACCGAATATGTGGAGGCAGCTTTACATGCGGTAAAAATATCACTTTTTTTTCCCTCTTTGCTTGTTTGGGCTTTCTGGAGAGGGTTGGAGAAGAGGAGAAGACTACTCGACAAGGCGGAAAAAATATCCCAGCTTTCAACATGCAGCAATTAATATTTGTTTCCATTTCTGCTAAGCAAGTTCACTATGCTAATTAGCACTAAAATCCATGAATGGGCTGCCTAAACCTTGTCCACATGGCCACGTTCATGAGCCCAAAACTACAAACGCCCAAGCTGCCAAAGCCCACGCTAAAAGCATCTCTCTGTCACAGCAGGAAGCACAGCACTCCTTTAGTCCCACCTCGCCAACCGACGAAGCATTTGACCAACTTAAATAGCTACTTCCACCTGCTTCATTGGCCGAGCTCAGTTGCGTGAGCTCGTAACCCGAGCGGGGGCATTAAGGTGATGTGGATGCTGTTGAGTATGCGAAAGTTGGGCCTCACGGTCCATAATGTGGTAGGCATAGCGTGAGTCTGGCTTCACAGAGTCACCATCACTTTTCGTACTATCAAGGCGGTGGTTGTGAGGTCGAGTTAGGTTTGGCTGGAAGGATAACGGGCCGTTGCACTTCTTCGCCACTTGGTCCTCACATCCTACTCCAGCGAACCATCACTTTTTCTTTTGCCTCGCACATATTAGGTTGATTTGCATACTCTTTTTGTACTATCAAGGCAGTGGTAGTGAGGCCGAGTTAGGTTTGGTTAGTGGTTCTTCTGTTACACGTTTTTGTACTTATGTTTTTCTTACCAATGATACGGCAACAACTCCATTCCAAATTAGTGAAGTTTTAAGGTTTGTCCTAAGTCAAAACTAGTTTAAGTTTAACCAACTATATAGAAAAATATGCTAAAATCTACAAAACCAAATATGTATAATATGAATTTATATTTCATAAAAATCTCATGGGACTAATTTGATGTTCTAGATGTTAATAAATTTTGCTCTGATAATTCTGAATCTGTATACATTGAAACAGTAAGTTACTCACAACAACTTAATGTCTAAGTTGCTAAGGCGCAGCCAATTGACAACAAGCTCCTTATTGTTACTGTTCTCACTTAGAGATCAAATAGCCTCATCACTTGATACAACAAGAAGCTGGATACTGCTATATAATTGAGCTACTATATAATCGATGACGGGAAACGCCTGAATAGAGTGCCAGAGGTCATCAAACAACTTTGCAAATAGGTGTTGAAGCACCAAGTTGACATACAACTTGAGCTCGAAGATTGTTATTATTTTGTATTTCATTTGTTGGAGAGTAGTCTCCATCATCAGTATTGAGTATCGTGATTAGATTGGAAATATAGGATAGACTAGGAAATATTCTGGCTTGTCACGATTATGGTGACTCACATTGTTGTGAATTTGCTCCAATTATGTTATGATACTCCCTGCAAAAAATATATATGTTATGACACTGAGGCGAAACAGAAAAATATTTGAATGAACAATACACATTATTATTCACGCTCTCTCATGTTGTCTAGTACACATCACAAATAATCATATTCCGAGAAATGTTTTCACAATTTCTCCACAATACAACAAGCATATTTGAGATATTTGAAAGATTAGTATGGGTTATTTTCTTTGCGAACAAATTATCTCTTACTATCATGTAGTAGTACCCAAATAACCACACTAGAGTTCCTAATAAGGGTACTTGATGTAAAGGGTAACCTTATTTGAGAGCTAAATATGCAAGATGCAGCCAGCCGGATTAGTATCATAACAACTTGAGCTAGAATATTGTTATTATATATTGTTGTATTTCATTTGTTGGAGAGTAGTCTCCATCATCAGTGTTGAGTATCGTGATTAGATTGGAAACATAGGATAGACCAGAAAATATTCTGGCTTGTAACAATTATGGTGACTCACATTGTTGTGAATTTGCTCCAATTATTTTATGATACTGAGGCGAAACAGAAAAATATTTGAATGAACAAGACAGACTACTATTCACTCTCTCTCATGTTGTCTAGTACACATCACAAATAATCATATTCTGAGAAATATTTTCCACAATTTCTCCACAATACAACAACCATATTTGAGATATTTGAAAAGATTACTATGGGTTATTTTCTTTGCGAACAAATTATCTCTTACTATCATGTAGTAGTACCCAAATAACCACAATAGAGTTCCTAATATACATTTCTAGAGATGGTCCTGAGAGTACTTGATGTGAAGGGTAACATCAACCTTATTTGAGAGCTAAATATGCAAGATGCAGCCAGCCGGATTACTGTTCTTGTTTGTATACTCTGTGGTCTGCGTCTCTGTTGTTTCCTGGCATTTTCCTTGGCTCCAAATGCAGTGCAGACTGTTTGACCTATACTTAAACTTCTCATTAGAGCTGATGATGCCTTCATCATCATGTCCTCGATTAATCTGACTCTACTTTCTAGATCCATGGAATGCAAATGATTAGCAGAAAAATGCCATCTCAGTAAATAGGTTGACACTGGAAAATTGATGGTGACTCACATTGCCTTCGATCCGGTCTTCTTTTTTTATCTACCACCACTACTTCTAATTGTGTTATTGTTTTGAGGGAAATAAAAATATGTATTAAATGAAACTAATACATCTGATTATTCACGCATATCCGGTCTTCTCCATAAACACATCACAGATGGTCATATTCCGAGACAAAATTTTGTGGTATAGCATAATTTTATCAATCTGAATTTTCCCACAAAGTTTTCAAATATAGTACAGGATCGAGCAAGTCGTTAATTAGTGTGCCTTGGTTTGCCTAACTGTAAGTGCATCTAGTGCCACCCCTAGTTGGTTTTGGAGTATTGACGACAAACCTAGTTGAGGGACTAATGTGTTTGTGAGAATTGCAGGATAACACAGGTAGAAGTCCCTCATTGATTCGGTTTTCCTACCAGAGATGACCCCTAAAAATGTATGAAGACATTGAAGTCAAAGATGGTATGTGAAGATATTCACATTGAAGACTATGACAAGAGAAGACATCGCATGAAGCCTATGGAGCTCGAAGACTCAGATCTTTCGTAGTTCTTTTTCTTCTTTATTGAGTCATAGGAACCACCGTACTGTTAAGTGGGGTCCAAGAGAACCAGTCAGAATGACTGAAGTGATGCTTAACCAAAACCTATGTCTTCGAGTGAAGACTATGAGAGCGAATCTTGTCCAGAGTCGGACAAGTCAGCTTTGCTTGTAGCCCAAGTAAAGTTGTCGTGTGTGTTTGAAATCTGGCCGTTGAAACACGTGTCAGTTCCTTAGTGACCCAGGGTCATTTCGGACAAATCGGGTCGGGTTGCCTAGTGGGTATAAATAGCCCACCCCCTACAACCAGAAACGGTTGGCTGCTCAGAGTTAGAATACGGCTTTTGTCGTTTGAGAGCAACCCACCTCGAAGCCTTTGAGAGAGAATTCCTTGCGAGGATAAAGCCCTAACCACCCAGAGCCAAAGAGTGTTAGGCATCACTTAAGTCTTCTTGTCTGTGTGATCTGAAGACTTATTACACTTGAGGACTGTGAATCCTCCAGCCGGTTAGGCGTCGCGTTCTGAGCATCCAAGAGCCATTGTGGATCGCCGGTGAACGAAGTCTGTGAAGGTTTGAGAGTCTACCTTGAAGACTTACCAGAGTGATTGGGCGAGGTCTGTGTGACCTTAGCTCAAGGGGAATACGATGAGGACTGGGTGTCCTGAGCTGCGTGTTCAGGACTAGGTGTCCGGGACTGTGTGTCCTCAGGTTTAAATACCTAGCCGCCCTAACCAGACGTACAGTTGTCACAACAACTGGAACTGGTCCAACAAATCATTGTCTTCAACGAGTCACTGGTTTCATCCTTCCCTTCCCTTTACTTACTGTTGGTCATTGTGAAGTCATCGTATGATTGCACTATCTTTTGTCTTCAATGAGTGACTGCTTGTTCTGATTGGCTTCATAATATCTTCCTACCTGATCCTTACTACCTAGCTGCTATTAGTCATTGTGCTTTCACTTCATCGAATACTTGACTATGGTTTGCCTAGTGTAGTCTACCTTCCGCTGCTTGGTAATAGGTTTATTTCTATCGTTTGTCTTCGAAACTTCCACGTTTTGAAGACTTTCATAAAAATCACCTATTCACCCCCCCTCTAGTCGATATAACGCACTTTCAATTGGTATCAGAGCAAGGTACTCCCTTGTTCTGTGTGATTCGATTTAACCACCTGGAGTTTTAGCTATGTCGACTGCAGGGATAATTAAAGTCTCCGCTGCATGCCTCGTCTTCGATGGAACTGAATATCCCGACTGGAAGAATAAGATGCGCATGCATCTTGAAGCCATTGACGTCGACCTATGGTATGTCGTCAAGAACGGCGTTCCCAAGGCTGGAGAAGGTGTCACTGCTGCTGACGTCAAGAAGTTCGTTCAACTGGACTCTACTGCCAAGAATATCATTTGTGGTCATCTGACCAAAGGACAGTATGGCCGCGTGAGTGCTTTGGAAACATCTAAGCTAGTCTGGGACTGGCTCTCCAAGGTCAACGAAGGCGTCTCAACCCAGAGAGATCAGAGAATCAGTGTCCTTCCTAACCTCTTCAACCGCTTCAAGAGAAATGACAATGAAAATGTCCAGCTCACGTTTGATCGACTCACTGACATCACAAATGAGTTTCAAGCCCTCGGCGCTACTGAGATCACCAAGCATGAAGTCGTCAAGACACTCCTGAGATCACTTGACAGTTCGTTTGACACCCTAGCCCTGATGATTCAAGAACGTCCTGATTTCAAGACACTCGATCCGTCTGACATACTTGAGAGGCTCAACACACATGAGTTTCAGCTTTCTGAGAAAAGAGATATCTACGGTCCCTTGAACTATGGGCGAACTCGTGCCTTGAAGGCAAAAGCTGTCTCTACATCTGAAGAAGAATCCGACAACAGTACTGATGATCCTGAAGACATTGGAAAGGAACTTGCTATGCTTGTGAAGAAGTTCCAAAAATTTACCAAGAAGAAAGGCTTCAGAAAGTCTTCATGATCAAGCTCAAGGAATGATGAAGCTTCTGCTTATGACTACAAGAAAAGATCATGCCACAAGTGCAAGAAACCTAGCCACTATATCTCTGAGTGTCCGCAGTGGGACAATGAGAACAACAAGAAGAAGAAGAGCAAGGAGTATGACTCTGACGACAAGAAGAAGAAGAAATACTCAAAGTCTTCTTCCAAGTCTTCCTCCAAGTCTTCATCACACAAGAAGAGCTCATCTGGCAAGGCACGTGCGTTTGTTGGCAAGGAAATGGATTCAGAGGAGGAGTCTGCTTCTGAGGAGGCGGAGGTGGAGTCTGAGGAGGAGTCCGATTCTGGCGTTGCGAGTCTGGCTACAACATACGTTGCCAAGTCCATCTTCAACAATGAAGACAACGACTTCATCACCGACACCGATGCAAATGACAAGGGCTACTCCGCTCCTACCTACTGCTTCATGGCACGTGGTGCCAAGGTAAACACACGTACTACTCACTATCAAACATCTAGTGAAGATGACTCTGATTGTGATTCCAAACCCAGCTACAAAACACTTGCTAAAATTGCAACTAAACAACAAAAAGCTATGGAACATATTCAAAAACTGTTAGACAAAAGCGATGATCTGCTAGACGCTGAAATGACTCGATCTCAGTCCTTAATTGAAGACATAAAAAATCTTCATGTTAAGTATGAGGAACTTGAAAGTCGTCATGAAACGCTCTCAACAACTCATGAAAGGCTTTGCTATGATTATCTTCAAAGGAAGCAAGATCTTGAGAAATTGAGAGCGGATCATGAAGATCTTCAAAAGGAAAACGAGTCACTTCGCGCCAAACAGATCAATTCCGCTCAGGAAGGATTTGAACCACCATGTCTTAAATGCATTGAGCGTGATAATGCTATCTCTGTTGCTGAATGTTCTACTGCTGTTACTGTTGCAATATCTTCAACTGTTGATGTGGGAACTAACCTGCTATTGCTGATGAGAATGCTAGGTTGAAGACATTGCTTGAAACAGGGATGTACAAAAGTCTCAAAGGGCATCAGACACTATGTGATTTCCTCAAAAGACAGATCCTGAACCGAAACCCTAGAAAAGAGGGTATTGGGTTCGAAAGGAAAATGAATGTTGATGGCTCCTACTGGAAACCTGAGCAGTACCCCAAAACCACATGGGTTGCTGCAAAGGAACCTTCAGCGGATCCATCCACCCTATCTGGCTTCACTTGTGCTAACCCCATTATCATTGATGAATCCCTTGATGCAAACTATAAACTGTTTAAGAATCAGAATGGTGAAGTGTTTGCCAGGTATATTGGTACTAACTGCAGGAATGGACTGCCTATGAAGAAGATCTGGGTGCCCAAAAGGTGTTTGGAGAATCTTCCTGTGAATGTCATCATGACACCACATGTGAAGAAGACAAACCCCAGACCAAAGGCTTCATATGGTCCAAAGGCTTCATACAGACAGAGGACTCACCAGAGTCAAACTAACGCAAATGTTTTGCAGGGAAGCCATACTCAGGCCTATGAATATGAGCGCGGTTCATCAAACCGCCATGTTCATAAGACCAAAAACTATTCTGCTTATTCTTATGAATACTATTGTCCTCCTGCAAGACTTTTCGCTAAGGCTGCAAAGCCAAAGTTCTCAGATGCTGCACTTAGACTCATTGCTTCGAAGCCACCCTTGAAGATGTGGGTGGCTAAGAAAGCTTAACTCTCTTTTGTAGGGAAAGGTCTCCAGACGAAAACCAAAATCGTCTGACGCTATTGCTGGGGACCTTAAACATCTTGTAGGGCGCAAGATCAAATGCCAAAATGGTCTTATTATGTACTTTGTTCCTGAGTCGCTTGCTATCTGCCCTATCAGTCCTAATCTTGATCTAAGCTTTAATAATCCACTGGTTCGTCAAATGTTTTTGCTTCACAATTCTCTTTGTGAAGCCTATCCCCCTAACTGCACTGTAGGGTACGACACCAGCAGCTTCAGAATGGATTATTGATAGTGGGTGTACCAATCACATGACTGGCAAGCGAAGCCTTCTCATGGACTCAACTTTACGCCCATCTGACAAAAGTCACATCACATTTGCTGACACTGGTAAAAGCAAGGTATTGGGTCTAGGTAGAGTTGCAATCTCAAAGGATCAACACATGGATACAGTCATGCTTGTTGAATCCCTTGGCTTCAACTTAATGTCTGTCTCAATGCTTTGTGATTTAAACATGATTGTGATGTTTGGAAAATATCGTTGCCTTGTTCTAATGGAATCTGACAAGTCTCTAGTGTTTGAAGGGTATCAGAAAGATGATTTGTACGTGGTAGATTTCTCAGCAGGACCACAGCTTGCCGTATGTCTTCTAGCAAAAGCTTCAGAATGCTGGCTCTGGCATCGAAGGCTAGGGCATGCTGGCATGAGGAACCTCCACACCCTTGCAAAGAAGAAGCATGTCATGGGCATCGAGGGCGTCAAGTTCAAGAAAGATCACTTATGCGGTACCTGTGAAGAAGGAAAGATGACGAGGGCCAAGCATCCCTCAAAGACAATCATGACAACAACTCGACCCTTCGAACTGCTCCACATGGATATTTTCGGTCCCACTCATTACTCAACTCTTACTACTACTGCTTGTCTCTATGGCTTTGTCATTGTTGATAATTATTCTAGATATACTTGGGTGCACATAATCCTCTACAAGACTGAAGTGCAGGATGTCTTCAGACGCTTCGCCAATCGAGCAATGAACAACTATGGCGCCAAGATAAAGCACATCAGAAGTGACAATGGCACTGAATTCAAGAACACTGGCCTGGATACATATCTTGATACTTTGGGCATCACACATGAATTCTCAGCTCCGTACACGCCACAGCAGAATGGCGTCGTCGAACGCAAGAACAGAACACTAATTGAGATGGCCCGAACGATGCTTGATGAATACAAGACTCCAAGAAGATTCTGGCCTGAAGCCATTGATACTGCATGCCATACAATCAACTGTGTTTATCTTCACAAGCTTCTGAACAAGACATCTTATGAGCTCCTCACTGGCAAGAAGCCAAACGTCAGTTACTTCAGAGTATTTGGCGCCAGGTGCTGGATCAAGGATCCACATCACACTTCAAAATTTGCACCAAAAGCACATGAGGTTTTATGCTTGGATATGGAAAGGATTCGCACTCCTACAGAGTCTTCAATCTCTTTCATTATAAAGTGGTTGAAACAATGGATGTGCGGTTCGATGAGACTAACGGCTCACAAAGAGAGCACCTGCCAAATGTGCTAGATGAAGTTCCATCCAGTGAATCAATCAAACTTATGGGAACTAGAGAAATTATACCCTCTGAAACTCAACCTTAAGAGGAACTTATCATCTCTGCACCTGATCAACCTGAAGACAATGCTCAGCCTGAAGACAATCCCTCTAACAATGACAATGATCAGCAAGAGCAAAATCTTCGCCCTGTACATCCTCGTGTTGCCAATGAAGTGCAGATTGAGAGAATAATTGATAGCATCAATGCACCCGGTCCGCTCACTCGTTCAAGGGCAACTCAGCTAGCAAATTTCTGTGGGCACTTCGCATTCGTCTCAATAACAGAACCCAAGAAAGTTGAAGAAGCCTTTATGGAACCTGAATGGATTCAAGCAATGCAAGAAGAGCTTCAACAGTTTGAGCTGAACAATGTATGGGAACTGGTTAAGTGTCCTGATCCTCGGAAGCAAAATATAATAGGCACCAAATGGATATACCGCAACAAGCGAGATGAGCATGGTCAAGTTGTCAGAAACAAAGCTCGTCTCGTTGCTCAAGGATATACTCAAGTGGAAGGGATTGACTTCGATGAAACATTTGCTCCCGTGGCTCGACTTGAAGCCATACGCATACTGCTGGCCTATGCAAATCATCGTAACATACTTCTATATCAAATGGATGTGAAGAGCGCTTTTCTCAATGGCAAGATTGAAGAAGAAGTGTATGTTGCACAACCGCCTGGCTTTGAAGATCCAAAGCATCCTGACATGGTATACAAGCTCAACAAGGCACTGTATGGCCTCAAACAAGCCCCTCGGGCTTGGTATGACACACTCAAATACTTCCTGAAAAGCAAAGGCTTCACACCTGGTTCCCTCGACCCCACTCTCTTCACGGAGACATATGATGGTGAACTGTTTGTGTGCCAAATATATGTAGATGACATTATCTTCGGCTGCACCAATCAGAAATACAGTGAAGAGTTTGGATATATGATGCAAGAGCAATACCAGATGTCCATGATGGGAGAGCTGAAGTTCTTCCTTGGTCTTCAAATACGACAGCAACGCAACGGCATCTTTATATCTCAAGAGAAGTATCTCAAAGATTGCCTGAAGAAGTTGTTGAAAATATGCCCTAGAGGCAATAATAAATTGATTATTATTATATTTCCTTGTTCATGATAATCGTTTATTATCCATGCTATAATTGTATTGATAGGAAACTCAGATACATGTGTGGATACATAGACAACACCATGTCCCTAGTGAGCCTCTAGTTGACTAGCTCGTTGATCAATAGATGGTTATGGTTTCCTAACCATGGACATTGGATGTCGTTGATAACGGGATCACATCATTAGGAGAATGATGTGATGGACAAGACCCAATCGTAAGCATAGCACTAGATCGTGTAGTTCGTATGCTAAAGCTTTTCTAATGTCAAGTATCATTTCCTTAGACCATGAGATTGTGCAACTCCCGGATACCGTAGGAGTGCTTTGGGTGTGCCAAACGTCACAACGTAACTGGGTGACTATAAAGGTGCACTACGGGTATCTCCAAAAGTGTATGTTGGGTTGGCACGAATCAAGACTGGGATTTGTCACTCCGTGTGACGGAGAGGTATCTCTGGGCCCACTCGGTAGGACATCATCATAATGTGCACAATGTGACCAAGGAGTTGATCACGGGATGATGTGTTACGGAACGAGTAAAGAGACTTGCCGGTAGCGAAATTGAACAAGGTATCGGGATACCGACGATCGAATCTCGGGCAAGTATCGTACCGCTAGACAAAGGGAATTGTATACGGGATTGATTAAGTCCTTGACATCGTGGTTCATCCGATGAGATCATCGTGGAACATGTGGGAGCCAACATGGGTATCCAGATCCTGCTGTTGGTTATTGACCGGAGAACGTCTCGGTCATGTCTGCATGTCTCCCGAACCCGTAGGGTCTACACACTTAAGGTTCGATGATGCTAGGGTTGTAAAGGAAGTTTGTATGTGGTTACCGAATGTTGTTTGGAGTCCCGGATGAGATCCCAGACGTCACGAGGAGTTCCGGAATGGTCCGGAGGTAAAGATTTATATATGGGAAGTCCTGTTTTGGTCACCGGAAGAGTTTCGGGATTGATCAGTAACGTACCGGGACCACCGGGAGGGTCCCGGGGGTCCACCAAGTGGGGCCACCAACCCCGGAGGCTTTCATGGGCCAAGAGTGGTGAGGGACCAGCCCCTTAGTGGGCTGGTGCGCCTCCCACAAGGGCCCATGGCGCCTAAGAGGTGGGAAGGGGGGCAAACCCTAAAGGGGATGGGCCTTAGGGCCCATCTAGCTGCGCCTCCCTCCCCTCTCCCCTCTTGGCCGCCACCCCCTTTGCCATCTAGGGCTGCCGCCCCCCCTAGGGGTGGGAACCCTAGAGGGGGCGCACCCTCCTCCCTCTCCCCTATATATTGAGGCATAGGGCTGCCCATAACACGCGATTCGATCTCTCGTTGGTGCAGCCTGCATCTCTCTCTCCCTCCTCTTCTGTGGTGCTTGGCGAAGCCCTGCAGGATTGCCACGCTCCTCCATCACCACCACGCCATTGTGCTGCTGCTGGATGGAGTCTTCCTCAACCTCTCCCTCTCTCCTTGCTGGATCAAGGCGTGGGAGACGTCACCGGGCTGCACGTGTGTTGAACGCGGAGGTGCCGTGCGTTCGACACTTGGTCATCGGTGATTTGAATCACGACGAGTACGACTCCATCAACCCCGTTCACTTGAACGCTTCCGCTTAGCGATCTACAAGGGTATGTAGATGCACTCTCCTTCCCCTCGTTGCTAGTCTCTCCATAGATAGATCTTGGTGACACGTAGGAAAATTTTGAATTTCTACTACGTTCCCCATTAGTGGCATCATGAGCTAGGTCTATTGCGTAGATTCTATGCACGAGTAGAACACAAAGTAGTTGTGGGCATTGATTTTGTTCAATATGCTTGCCGTTACTAGTCTTATCTTGATTTGGCGGCATCGTGGGATGAAGCGGCCCGGACCAACCTTACACGTACTCTTACGTGAGACCGGTTCCACCGACTGACATGCACTAGTTGCATAAGGTGGCTGGCGGGTGTCTGTCTCTCCTATTTTAGTCGGATCGGATTCGATGAAAAGGGTCCTTATGAAGGGTAAATAGCAATTGGCATATCACGTTGTGGTCTTTGCGTAGGTAAGAAACGTTCTTGCTAGAAACCCATAGCAGCCACGTAAAACAGCAAACAACAATTAGAGGACGTCTAACTTGTTTTTGCAGGGTGTGCTATGTGATGTGATATGGCCAAAAGGATGTGACGAATGATATATGTGATGTATGAGATTGATCATGTTCTTGTAATAGGAATCACGACTTGCATGTCGATGAGTATGACAACCGGTAGGAGCCATAGGAGTTGTCTTAATTTATTTATGACCTGCGTGTCAACATAAACGTCACGTAATTACTTTACTTTATTGCTAACCGTTAGCTGTAGTAGTAGAAGTAATAGATGACGTGACAACTTCATGGAGACACGATGATGGAGATCATGGTGTCATGCCGGTGACGATGATGATCATGGAGCCCCGAAGATGGAGATCAAGAGGAGCAATATGATATTGGCCATATCATGTCACTATTTGATTGCATGTGATGTTTATCATGTTTATACATCTTATTTGCTTAGAACGACGGTAGTAAATAAGATGATCTCTCATTAAAATTTTAAGAAAGTGTTCCCCCTAACTGTGCACCGTTGCGACAGTTCATTGTTTCAATGCACCATGTGATGATCGGGTGTTTGATTCATACGTTCACATACAACGGGTGTAAGACAGATTTACACATGCAAACACTTAGGTTGACTTGACGAGCCTAGCATGTACAGACATGGCCTCGGAACACAGAAGACCGAAAGGTCGAGCATGAGTCGTATGGTAGATACGATCAACATGAAGATGTTCACTGATGTTGACTAGTCCGTCTCACGTGATGATCGGACACGGCCTAGTTGACTCGGATCATGTAATCACTTAGATGACTAGAGGGATGTCTATCTGAGTGGGAGTTCATAAGATGAACTTAATTATCCTGAACATAGTCAAGAGATCTTTGCAAATTATGTCGTAGCTCGCGCTTCAGTTCTACTGTTTAGATATGTTCCTAGAGAAAATTTAGTTGAAAGTTGATAGTAGCAATTATGCGGACTAGGTCCGTAAACCAAGGATTGTCCTCGTTGCTTCGTAGAAGGCTTATGTCCTTAATGCACCGCTCAGTGTGCTGAACCTCGAACGTCGTCTGTGGATGTTGCGAACATCTGACATACACGCTTTGATGACTACGTGATAGTTCAGTTAAACGGTTTAGAGTTGAGGCACCGAAGACGTTTTTGAAACGTCGCGAAACATATGAGATGTTTCGAGGGCTGAAATTGGGATTTCAGGCTCGTGCCCACGTCAAGAGGTATAAGACCTCCGACGATTTTCTTAGCCTACAAACTAAGGAGAAAAGCTCAATTGTTGAGATTGTGCTCAGATTGTCTGAGTACAACAATCATTTGAATCGAGTAGGAGTTAATCTTCCAGATAAGATAGTGATGTTTCTCCGAAGTCATTACCACCAACCTGCTAGAGCTTCATGATGAACTATAATATATCAGGGACATATATGATGATCCTTGAGATATTCGCGATGTTTGACACCAAAGTAGAAATCAAGAAGGAGCATCAATTGTTGATGGTTGGTGAAACCACTAGTTTCAAGAAGGGCAAGGGCAAAAAGGGATACTTCATGAAACGGCAATTCAGCTGCTGCTCTAGTGAAGAAACCCAAGGTTGAACCCAAACCCGAGACTAAGTGCTTCTGTAATAAGGGGAACAACCACTGGAGCAGAATTACCCTAGATATTTGGTAGATTAGAAGGCTGGCAAAGTAGATAGAAGTATATTGGATATACATTGTGTTGATGTGTACTTTACTAGTACTCCTAGTAGCACCAGGGTATTAGATACCGGTTCGGTTACTAAGTGTTAGTAACTCGAAACAAAAGCTACGGAATAAACGGAGACTAGCTAAAGGTGAGATGACGATATGTGTTGGAAGTATTTCCAAGGTTGATCAAATATCATACGCTCCCTCTACCATCGAGATTGGTGTTAAACCTAAATAATTGTTATTTGGTGTTTGCGTTGAGCATAGACATGATTGGATTATGTCTATCGCAATATGGTTATTCATTTAAGGAGAATAATGGTTACTCTGTTTATTTGAATAATACCTTCAATGGTCTTACGCCTAAAATGAATGGTTTATTGAATATTGATCGTAGTGATACACATGTTCATGCCAAAAGATATAGGATAGTAATGATAGTACCACCTACTTGTGGCACTGCCACGTAAGTCATATCGGTATAAAACGCATGAAGAAGCTCCATGTTGATGGATCTTTGGGCTCACTCGTTTTTGAAAAGTTTGAGACATGCGAACCATGTCTATTGGTGTATATGCATGAAGAAACTCCATGCAAATGGACCGTTTGAACTCACTTGATTTTGAATCACTTGAGGCATGCAAATCATACCACATGGGCAAGATGACTGAAAGCCTCGGTTTCAGTAAAATGGAACTAGAAAGCAAATTGTTGGAAGTAATACATTTTGATGTGTGCAGTCCAATGAGTGCTGAGGCGTGTAGTGGATATCGTTATGTTCTTACTTCACAGATGATTTGAGTAGATGTTGAGTATATTTACTTGATGAATCACGAGTCTGAATTATTGAAAGGTTCAAGTAATTTCAGTGTGAAGTTGAAAGATCGTCGTGACAAGAGGATAAAAGATCTATGATATGATCATAGAGATGAATATCTGAATTACGAGTTTGGCACAGAATTAAGACATTGTGGAAATTGTTTCACAACTAATACAGCCTGGAACACCATAGTGTGATGGTGTGTCCGAACATCATAACTGCACCCTATTGGATATGATGCATACCATGATGTCTCTTATCGAATTACCACGATAGTTTATGGGTTAGGCATTAGAGGCAACCACATTCACTTTAAATAGGGCACCACGTAATTCCGATGATATGACACCATATGAACTATGGTTTAGAGAAACCTAAGCTGTCATTTCTTAAAGGTTTGGGGCTGCGACGCTTATGTGGAAAAGTTTCAGGCCGATAAGCTCGAACCCAAAGCGGATAAATGCATCTTCATAGGACAACCCAAAAACAGTTGGGTATACCTCCTGTCTCAGATCCGAAAGCAATAAAGGATTGTTTCTAGAATCGGGTCCTTTCTCGAGGAAAAGTTTCTCTCGAAAGAATTGAGTGGGAGGATGGTGGAGACTTGATGAGGTTATTGAACCGTCTCTTAAACTAGTGTGTGGCAGGGCACAGGGAGTTGTTCCTGTGGCACCTACACCAATTGAAGTGGAAGCTTATGATATTGATCATGAGACTTCGGATCAAGTCACTCCCAAACCTCGTGGGATGACAAGGATGCGTACTACTTCAGAGTGGTACGTAATCCTGTCTTGGAAGTCATGTTGCTAGACAACAATGAACCTGCGAGCTATGGAGAAGCGATGGTGGGCCTGGATTCCGATAAATGGCTTGAGGCCATATAATTCGAGAGAGGATCCATGTATGAAAACAAAGTGTAGACTTTGGAAGAACTACTTGATGGTCGTAAGGCTGTTGAGTATAGATGGATTTTAAAAGGAAGACGGACAATGATGGTAAATGTCACCATTAAGAAAGCTCGACTTGTCGTTAAGATGTTTTCTGACAAGTTCAAGGAGTTGACTACGGTGAGATTTTCTCACTCGTAGCGATGCTAAGAGTCTGTTGGAATTATATTAGCAGTCACTGCATTATTTATGAAATCTTGCAGATAGGATGTCAAAACATTGTTTCCTCGACGATTTTCTTGAGGAAAGGTTGTATGTGATACAACCGGAAGGTTTTGTCAATCCTGAAAGATGCTAATAAGTATGCAAAGCTCCAGCAATCCTTCTGAGGACTGGAGTAAGCATCTCGGAGTTGGAATGTATGCTTTGATGAGATGATCAAAGATTTTGGGTGTATACAAAGTTTATGAGAAACTTGTATTTCCAAAGAAGTGAGTGGGAGCACTATAGAATTTCTGATGAGTATATGTTATGGATCGGAAATGACGTAGAATTTCTGGAAAGCATATAGGGTTATTTGGAAAGTGTTTTCAATGGAAAACCTGGATTAAGCTACTTGAGCATTGAGCATCAAGATCTATAAGGATAGATCAAAACGCTTAATGGTACTTTCAAATGAGCACATACCTTGACATAATCTTGAAGTTGTTCAAGATGGATCAGTCAAAGAAGGAGTTCTTGCCTGAGTTGTAAGGTATGAAGTTAAGACTTAAAGCTCGACCACGGCAGAATAGAGAGAAAGGACGAAGGTCGTCCCCTATGCTTAAGACATAGGCTCTACAGTATGCTATGCTGTGTGCCGCACCTGAAGTGTGCCTTGCCATGAGTCAGTCAAGGGGTACAAGAGTGATCCAAGAACGGATCACAGGACAGTGGTCAAAGTTATCCTTAGTAACTAGTGGACTAAGGAATTTTCTCGATTATGGAGGTGGTAAAAGAGTTCGTCGTAAAGGGTTACGCCGATGCAAACTTTGACACTAATCCAGATTATTCTGAGTAGTAAACTGGATTCGTATAGTAGAACAGTTATTTGGAATATCTCAAAATAGAACGTGGTAGCTGCATCTAGGAGATGACATAGAGATTTGTGAAGCACACACGGATCTGAAAGGTTCAGACCCGTTGACTAAAACCTCTCTCACAAGCAACATGATCAAACCCAGAACTCTTTTGGTGTTGGTCACATGGCGATGTGACCTGTGAGTGTTAATCACATGGCGATGTGAACTAGATTATTGACTCTAGTGCAAGTGGGAGATTGTTGGAAATATGCCCTAGAGGCAATAATAAATTGATTATTATTATATTTCCTTGTTCATGATAATCGTTTATTATCCATGCTATAATTGTATTGATAGGAAACTCAGATACATGCGTGGATACATAGACAATACCATGTCCCTAGTGAGCCTCTAGTTGACTAGCTCGTTGATCAATAGATGGTTATGGTTTCCTAACCATGGACATTGGATGTCGTTGATAACGGGATCACATCATTAGGAGAATGATGTGATGGACAAGACCCAATCATAAGCATAGCACTAGATCGTGTAGTTCGTGTGCTAAAGCTTTTCTAATGTCAAGTATCATTTCCTTAGACCATGAGATTGTGCAACTCCTGGATACCGTAGGAGTGCTTTGGGTGTGCCAAACGTCACAACGTAACTGGGTGACTATAAAGGTGCACTACGGGTATCTCCAAAAGTGTTTGTTGGGTTGGCACGAATTGAGACTGGGATTTGTCACTCCGTGTGATGGAGAGGTATCTCTGGGCCCACTCGGTAGGACATCATCATAATGTGCACAATGTGACCAAGGAGTTGATCACGGGATGATGTGTTACTGAACGAGTAAAGAGACTTGCCGGTAGCGAAATTGAACAAGGTATCGGGATACCGACGATCGAATCTCGGGCAAGTATCGTACCGCTAGACAAAGGGAATTGTATACGGGATTGATTAAGTCCTTGACATCGTGGTTCATCCGATGAGATCATCGTGGAACATGTGAGAGCCAACATGGGTATCCAGATCCCGCTGTTGGTTATTGACCGGAGAACGTCTCGGTCATGTCTGCATGTCTCCCGAACCCGTAGGGTCTACACACTTAAGGTTCGATGACGCTAGGGTTGTAAAGGAAGTTTGTATGTGGTTACCGAATGTTGTTCGGAGTCCCGGATGAGATCCCAGACGTCACAAGGAGTTCCGGAATGGTCCGGAGGTAAAGATTTATATATGGGAAGTCCTGTTTTGGTCACCGGAAGAGTTTCGGGATTTATCGGTAACGTACCGGGACCACCGGGAGGGTCCCGGGGATCCACCAAGTGGGGCCACCAACCCCGGAGGCTTGCATGGGCCAAGAGTGGTGAGGGACCAGCCCCTTAGTGGGCTGGTGCGCCTCCCACAAGGGCCCATGGCGCCTAAGAGGTGGGAAGGGGGGCAACCCTAAAGGGGATGGGCCTTAGGGCCCATCTAGCTGCGCCTCCCTCCCCTCTCCCCTCTTGGCCGCCACCCCCTTTGCCATCTAGGGCTGCCCCTCCCCCCCTAGGGGTGGGAACCCTAGAGGGGGCGCACCCTCCTCCCTCTCCCCTATATATATTGAGGCATAGGGCTGCCCATAACACGCGATTCGATCTCTCGTTGGTGCAGCCCTGCATCTCTCTCTCCCTCCTCTTCTGTGGTGCTTGGCGAAGCCCTGCAGGATTGCCACGCTCCTCCATCACCACCACGCCGTTGTGCTGCTGCTGGATGGAGTCTTCCTCAACCTCTCCCTCTCTCCTTGCTGGATCAAGGCGTGGGAGACGTCACCGGGCTGCACGTGTGTTGAACGCGGAGGTGCCGTGCGTTCGGCACTTGGTCATCGGTGATTTGAATCACGACGAGTACGACTCCATCAACCCCGTTCACTTGAACACTTCCGCTTAGCGATCTACAAGGGTATGTAGATGCACTCTCCTTCCCCTCGTTGCTAGTCTCTCCATAGATAGATCTTGGTGACACGTAGGAAAATTTTGAATTTCTACTACGTTCCCCATCAGAAGTTCGGTACGCAAGACTGCAAACGTTTCACGACACCAATGCTAGCCAAACATCATCTGGGTCCCGACGATAATGGTACAGAGTTTGATCAAAAGGTATACCGCTCCATGATTGGTTCTTTACTTTATCTATGTGCATCTAGGCCAGATAATATGCTTAGTGTTTGCATGTGTGCTCGATTCCAAGCGGCACCAAAGGAATCGCATCACTTAGCTGTGAAGCGAATTCTTCGATATTTGGCTTACACCCCAACTCTAGGATTATGGTATCCAAAGGGCTCAGAGTTTGATCTGGTTGGATTCTCGGATGCTGATTATGCTGGTGACAAGGTGGATCACAAGTCTACATCAGGCACATGTCATTTTCTGGGACGATCACTTGTATGTTGGTCTTCAAAAAAGCAGAACTGTGTATCTCTCTCTACTGCTGAATCTGAATACATTGCTGCTGGATCTTGCTGCGCTCAGCTTCTGTGGATGAAGCAAACACTCAAAGACTATGGCATTCATCTGAAGCAAGTGCCACTCTACTGCGACAACGAAAGCGCCATCAAGATTGCCAGCAACCCAGTTCAGCACTCGAAGACAAAGCACATTGAGATTCGTCATCACTTTCTCAGAGATCATGTTGTGAAGGAAGATATTGATATCATACACGTCAACACTGAAGAGCAATTGGCAGATATCTTCACCAAGCCCTTGGATGAGAAGAGATTTTGCAAGTTACAGTGTGAGCTAAATATCTTGGAATCCTCAAATGTCCTGTGATCAGGCACACATCCTAACACTTATGCATATTGATGACTTAGATGTGCAACACACGAAGTAAAGTATATCTTCAATCAATGAAGACATGCATTCTAAGTGTGAATACATTAATGAGGAATTTGACTTCGGAGCGCCACGATAATTCTACGCCGTGTCTGGGTCTAATACTTCCTATACGGTGGGTAACGCCACCACCAAATGTTCTGTTTGAAGTGTTTCACTCATGGCGTTACATTTGCTATGTCTTCGCATTTGGTTTGGCTTCAATCTCAACATGTCTTCATGATTATCTTCATTATGTTGATTATATATACTGATGTTCTATCCTCTACAGCATTCACTTATAGCTATGTCTTCTTGTTGAATCTTTTGAACTAAGTGAATGTGATCAGACCCTAACCTCTCTATGCTTTCTATCTCAAACTCTATCTCTCCAAATCATATGCATTCTTTTGAAACTGTCAAATGTCTTCTCCGCGTCCTTGTCAGCAGAAGATACAGAGACAAACATTAAGTCCGCTTTCAATGCTAATTCCTTCACCTGAAACCCGGAGAAGTGGGAACGACCACCCGACAATCCAGGCATGCGTGGGATGTGGAACAACCTCCGATATGCTGCATGATGCCCACGTGTTCCACAGATGTGAATCGCCAGGGGCACCTGTGTAATAACACTGAGCCGCCCCTGTCCCTATAAATACACGCCACACCATAGTCATTATCTATTCTTCCACTCTCGCACGAACCCTAGCGCCACCGCTAGCCCTCGACGACGCCGGCGACGAAGCGCTTAGCTGCCGCAACCTCTCCGACGATGTCTTCACGCCGACCACGGACATCGTCTTCTCCGCCGTCGCCGTAGGTGTCCTCCGTCGCCAAGTTAGGGCACGGACGATCGAACTGCTCGGCCTCCTCTTCCACTCCGTCTAGAAGTTCCTTGTGTGGTAAATAAAACTTCCTTTTTACGGCCCCGTTGATCCTATAGATTCGTCACTTTCTACCACAAGTGGTTTCTGTTCACACATGTTGGATCCACTTCATACTGCATCTCATAATATGCCTAGTATATTCACTTATGCTTCACAAAGTAGTTAGATTCCTCACTTGTACTGATCCGTGGATTCGTACAAATCTCGAACCAACTCCTTATCTATGAGTGAATGTCTCCGCACGATGAGGTCAATGTCTTCTAAACTGATTTATCTTCAAAATCTTCTGAGAATGCATATGACCTCTTCCCCTTCCCTCGCACCTTAATGCTGTCACAAGTACATGTCCGTGGGAGAATCCCTTGGTTCTCATAGTCTGCATTCATTTGCAGAATTCTTATAGTATCATATAAATTCTCCCGAAGCCAGTTCCTGTTTGTCCAGCAAGCGAAAGCCTTTGAAGCCTTTGAACGTGTTGAAGCCATTCAGTTTGAAGTTCATGGCTGCAGAGAAATCAGCAAGGAAGGGTGGCAGACAGCGTCGTGGGGGCACATCAAGAGATTTGCCTGATGACCTCTCAAAGCTTTACAAGACAGATCCTGAAGAGGATTACAATCAGTGCAAGACCCGAATCCAATGGATTCGAAGATATTGGGCAGAACAATGGTTCAAATACCGGTTTGTGACCCAGGAATATGCTGAGAAAAATGCCATCAAGCGACCATGGGGAGACATCCTATACAAGAATCTTCAACCCAGGTCCAGAGAAGAAGCCATTGAACAAGGCTTCTATCCGTGCATGGTCCATGGGCCACAGCCTGCAGATGCACACCCATCGTCACTACTATGGTGTCCTGACGACAATCTGTTCAAGCGCAACTTCCAGTTTGCCAAGAACTCAGTGAAGCAGAACAAGAAGTCTTTGGGATTAGACTTCAACCCTGGTCCCTCTGCTCCCCGTGCCGATGGAACTCGCGAAGCTGAACCCAATCTTCTTGGGCCCTTCTACAACTTGGAAGGTTTCATCACTCATATCGTGGTTCAAGGGACAGCCGTGAATGAGCCTGCAGATGACGCTGAATCAGATGAAGCGCCTGCAGCGCCGAAGCCAAAGAAGTTGAAGCAGCCTAAAGCTTCAAAGCTTGCCTCTGCACCAAAAATCTCATGGGCGAAGCCACTGGCTACTGCACCTCCTGAAGACAGTGTGCAGTCTGAAGATTTGTCACGCATCTCCAAGCCCCAGAAAGACAAGATGCCTCTGCAACACACCGGCCAAGAACTGACAGCTGCTGCTATTCTGTGCAACGATGCCATCGATCTGTCCAGTGATGAAGATCTTGCAGATGACGCTCTTGAGCAACTGATCAAGAGCAAAGAAGAAGCAGAAATCTTCAATAATTTGCCTCTCTTTAACGTGGCAATAATCCACAACTTCATTGATGAGTGGTTTGACACGCCCAACCTCAGCTTCGAAGATCTGCAACTTCGAATTGGCCTCAGTGTCGCCTTCCATGGCGCCATTGCTTCAGAGCTAACTCTAGCTCAGCGCATCATTGAACTGAAGCAGAAGATTGACTTTGAGAAAACTCAGTTCAAGAAGCATATGGCCACGCTCAGCGTGCAAGAGGTGAAGAACTTCAAGATTATACTGCACGAGCTCAAAGAAGCCTTTCTCAAGAAACATGCAGAAGCTCAGGGTTCTCGGGAGCGCATGAAGAGCCTGGCTGACAAGTGTGTGCAAGGCTACAACGAGGCTGAGAAGCGCAAGGCCCTTGGGCGTTCGGGCATTGATCCCAGGATGGCTGCTAAGAGGAAGAAGAAGCCCACTGTGGCCGAACCCAACGCACCAAGGCAGGAAGTGTTGGGGAACGTAGCAGAAATTCAAAATTTTCTACGCATCACCAAGATCAATCTATGGAGTAATCTAGCAACGAAGGGAAGGAGAGTGCATCTACATACCCTTGTAGATCGCTAAGCGGAAGCGTTCAAGTGAACGGGGTTGATGGAGTCGTACTCGTCGTGATCCAAATCACCGATGATCCTAGTGCCAACGGACGGCACCTCCATGTTTAACACACGTACAACCCGGTGACGTCTCCTACGCCTTGATCCAGCAAGGGGAGAAGGAGAGGTTGGGGAAGACTCCATCCAGCAGCAGCACGACGGCGTGGTGGTGGTGGAGGAGCGTGGTACTCCAGCAGGGCTTCGCCAAGCACCGCAAGAGACGAGGAGGGAGGGGGGTAGGGCTGCGCCAAGAAGGAGATTGATTCGTCTCTATGGTAGCCCAAAACCTCAAGTATATATAGGGGAAGGGGAGGGGCTGCGCCCCCACCTAGGTTTCCACCCCTAGGGGCGGCGGCCAGCCCTAGATCACATCTAGGGGGGCGGCCAAGGGGGGAGAGAGGGGGGCGCACCACTAGGTGGGCCTTAGGCCCATCTGAGCCTAGGGTTTGCCCCTTCCACTCTCCCTTGCGCCTTGGGCCTTGGTGGGGGGCGCACCAGCCCACCAAGGGCTGGTCCCCTCTCACACTTGGCCCATGCAGCCCTCCGGGGCTGGTGGCCCCACTTGGTGGACCACCGGGACCCTCCCGGTGGTCCCGGTACATTACCGATAAAACCCGAAACCTTTCCGGTGACCAAAACAGGACTTCCCATATATAAATCTTTACCTCCGAACCATTCCGGAACTCCTCGTGACGTCCAGGATCTCATTCGGGACTCCGAACAACATTCGGTAACCATGTATATCTATTCCATATAACCCTAGCATCATCGAACCTTAAGTGTGTAGACCCTACGGGTTCGGGAACCATGCAGACATGACCGAGATAACTCTCCGGTCAATAACCAACAGCGGGATCTGGATACCCATGTTGGCTCCCACATGTTCCACGATGATCTCATCGGATGAACCATGATGTCAAGGACTTAATCAATCCCGTATACAATTCCCTTTGTCTAGCGGTACGATACTTGCCCGAGATTCGATCGTCGATATCCTGATACCTTGTTCAATCTCGTTACCGGCAAGTCTCTTTTACTCATTCCGTAACACATCATCCCATGATCAACTCCTTGATCACATTGTGCACATTATGATGATGTCCTACCGAGTGGGCCCAAAGATACCTCTCCGTTTACACGGAGTGACAAATCCCAGTCTCGATTCGTGCCAACCCAACAGACACTTTCGGAGATACCTGTAGTGTACCTTTATAGCCACCCAGTTACGTTGTGACATTTGGCACACCCAAAGCAATCCTACGGTATCCGGGAGTTGCACAATCTCATGGTCTAAGGAAATGGTACTTGACATTAGAAAAGCTTCAGCATACGAATTACATGATCTTGTGCTAGGCTTAGGATTGGGTCTTGTCCATCACATCATTCTCCTAATGATGTGATCCCATTATCAACGACATCCAATGTCCATGGTCAGGAAACCGTAACCATCTATTGATCAACGAGCTAGTCAACTAGAGGCTTACTAGGGACATGGTGTTGTCTATGTATCCACACATGTATCTGAGTTTCCTATCAATACAATTCTAGCATGGATAATAAACGATTATCATGAACAAGGAAATATAATAATAACCAATTTATTATTGCCTCTAGGGCATATTTCCAACAGGAAGCAGATCCCATTGTCTTCCCAACTAGCATGACTGGCTCAAAGCCAAAGGCCAGGTCAACCGCTTCAGAACTGAAGAAGACGAGGACTGTTGAGGCTGAAGCCAGAAAGAGGAAACATTTTGAAGCCTCTGATGCTGCTCCCTCCAAGAAGAAGCAGAAGACCAAGAAGGAACGGGCTACTCCCACAGAGCCCTTAGTTGTTGAACCCATCTCCATGTTCCGCCCTGCCGCTGAACATCAAGAGCGCCAACTGACTGTCCATGAGCCTGCTTCCACAGAGGCTCATGAAGCTGAATACTTTCCAGCAGCTGATCCCACCGCTACTGAAGACATTGGTCACCACGACCATGTTGAAGATGATGCACTTCTTCCTCAGATCGAGCACCAACAGGTATCATCGCCTGTGCTTATGCACAGCGAACTCATCAGCATTGGTCATCCCTTGACGCCAATTGCTCAGGATACAACATGGGCTGATCACCCATAAGCACAAGAAGAACATGACTTTGAGGCCCAGCCAACTCCAACTCCACAGTCGTCGCCAGCGTTGCGCAGGCTTCGCAAAGGACCAAGGCCTCCAGTCTCCGAGTCTGAAGCTAAAGCTGCTGAAGACATTCCGGCTGCATCAACCGATGAAGAAGAAACCCCAAGAGTTGCTACACCCCCGTCTCACCAAGAAGCTATTCTCGAGGAGAACGTGACTGTGACCGACCCTCCAGCTCATCAAGTGGAGGGTGAGAATCTTGAGGCTATCACCACCCAAACAAATGAAGCCACTGACGCTGTCATGGCTGAAGCAAATGTGGAGCCTCCACCAACCCAAGAACCAGAAGTCAGCGAAGCCAATGATGCTACTGCTTCTGTCCCTGCGCCTGCTGCTGGTCCTCAGTTTGACTATCATGTTGAGCATAGGCCTCAGGTACAGAAGCCAATTCCAAGGTTGCCCAGGTTTCCAGGTCCTGCATCCGCACCTGGATCCTTCAATGTCAACGGCTTCCAAGCAGACAACACTTTCTTCAATAGCTCCAAGAACCCCTACACAAGGGAAAGAATATCTTCTGATCGGTTCTGGAGCTATCCGCAGCGAAGCTATTACTCCTGCATTCTGTACAATCAAGGTCGCATCTTCCCACGTAAGCGTCTTGACACCGAAGCAATAGCAGGTCTGCCCTATCTGGAAGAAGCTCTGGATTGCTTCAAAGAGGTTGGATTGTTGCCGTTTGTCACCGACCAAGAGCACTGGAATGAAGAGTTGCTGCTCCAATTCTATGCCACACTTCACATCCGTGGGTACAACAGAGATCCGAAGACTTGGGTCCTGGAGTGGATGACAGGAAATATTCATCACGAAGCCAAAGCCTTTGATATCATTGAGCTCACTGGTCTGCCCACTCCTGGCGATCTCTATGAACCTTGCTGTCAGCTTCACAGTGAAGCTATGGAGAGCATCTTTCAGAAGCCTGAACCAAACATGAGTCAGATGCTCAGTATGATGAAGCCCTTGCCACAAGATGCTGCATATCCTAAGGAGTTCTTTGTTGAAGACCTTGAGTATCTGCCAAGGACTATCTATCACATCATAAGGCGAACTCTCTGGCCCATCAAAAGACATTCCCCACATGCCAAGCTCGAAGGTGCAATGAAGACTTTGGTCTTCTATATTCTTCATGGCAAATGCTTCAACGCACAGGACTTCTTCATTCGCCAACTTGCTGCATCAGGCTCTGATCTTTTTGGCTTGAAGTTCTACGCTCCATGGATAATGCGGCTGATTAAACTCCACTCCGCTATCTCATATCAGCCATCTGCTCGCAATCATCGGATCTTTCTGCCTGATGTGGATATGTCCGTTGAAGCCATTTATCCTGAGCCTGCCAAGGAACCTCTTAGTCTTCAGAATGCGGAGCATCAAAGTTTCTCTTAGAACATTGAAGGAGTTGAAGCAGTCACTCGTGTTTATCCTCTGGCTGGAACTACCCGTGCACCACATTCTACCCTTACTGAAGCCACCGGAAGCACAATTGCCCAACGACCCAAGAAGCGAACTCGTGTTCTCAATGACCGAGAGCTTCTAGTGGCTCTTCATCAGAAACAGGATAGGCATCATGACTGGTTGAAGCGCCAAATGCAAAGCCTCTTGGTGGATGTCAACCGCATTCGCAATCTTGCCACCAAGAATGCCTTTGTTGCCCATGAAACCTCTCGACGCACATGGAAAGGGCTGACGCTTATGTGCTCTGAAGATGATCTTCAAGAGGATGGCTTCTCTGAACGCTTCAAGTTTGACTCCACACCTCCTCGAAGGGCTGTGCTGTGACGAACCCCATCTCTTGAAGACTCTGAGTTCTCTTCCTCTGCGGCAACTGTGAATGCCAGAGTGATTGAGGACGAAGACGATGCTACTTCACCGCCCCCTCCTTCAGCACGCTTCAACACTGCTCCAACTTCTTCTGCACCGCCGAACTGTTGGGTTTCGTAGTAATTTCAAAAAATTTCCTACGCACACGCAAGATCATGTGGTGCATAGCAACAAGAGGGGAGAGTGTTGTCTACGTACCCAACGCAGACCGACTGCGGAAGCGCTGACACGACGTAGAGGAAGTAGTCGTACGTCTTCACGATCCAACCGATCAAGCACCGAAACTACGGCACCTCCGAGTTTGAGCACACGTTCAGCTCGATGACGATCCCCGGACTCCGATCCAGCAAAGTGTCGGGAAAGAGTTCCGTCAGCACGACGGCGTGGTGACGATCTTGATGAACTACAGCAGCAGGGCTTCGCCTAAACTCCGCTACAGTATTATCGAGGAATATGGTGGCAGGGGGCACCGCACACGGCTAAGGAATAGATCACGTGGATCAACTTGTGTGCTCTAGGGTGCCTCTACCTCAGTATATAAAGGAGCCAAGGG